>NC_137604.1:44645906-44883406 GCF_963280865.1 Gymnoscopelus braueri
GTGTGTGTCTGTCTGTCTGTCTAAATCTTGGTTGCATGTATGTCTGTTGTGTTGCATGTCTGTCTGTCTATCTATGTATATATATTTATCTGTGTGTGTGTCTGTCTGTCTAAATCTTGGTTGCATGTATGTATGTTGTGTTGCATGTCTGTCTGTCTGTCTGTCTGTCTGTCTGTCTATCTATGTGTCTGTCTGTCTGTCTGTCTGTCTATCTGTCTATCTATGTATCTATTTATCTATCTAATCATTTGTGATTTTGTGGACATCATATTTACCTACCAATATGTTACTGTGTTTTTTTTTAGGGGATTCAGATATAGATAAGGGTGTCTGCTAATGCCTGAAATTTGTATTTTTCTTAGACACGTCGGAGGAGGAGGAGGAGGAGAGGGGTGGTGGTGCTGCACATCAGTCATCTGATGAAGAGCTGGGTCCTGGCAGTAGAACTAGAGGTAAGCTTTTTCTTTTTCTTACTGATATATTTTCACAACAGAAGCCAGCTTGCATTGTAGCATACAATAAGTCAATGAATGGAGTTGATATTGTTGTGGACCCAAACATTGTGTATTACCTGGGAAGTCAAAGTGGACAAATACATTTGTATCCTATCTGTTGGTTCAATGCTTTTAGAAGCTAAAAACCCACATGGCAACTGTAAAAGACTGTACTTACTACACACTCAGAGTCTCAGAGTTCCAGACCTGTAAGGGTCCATTTGGTCCTATTTGTATACACTCTCAGAGTTCCAGACCTGTAAGGGTCCATTTGGTCCTATTTGTATACACTCTCAGAGTTACAGACCCGTAAGGGTCCATTTGGTTCTGTCTGTCTATCTATGTATATATTTATCTGTGTGTGTGTCTGTCTGTCTGTCTAAATCTTGGTTGCATGTATGTCTGTTGTGTTGCATGTCTGTCTGTCTGTCTATCTATCTATGTATATATATATATTTATCTGTGTGTGTGTCTGTCTGTCTAAATCTTGGTTGCATGTATGTATGTTGTGTTGCATGTCTGTCTGTCTGTCTGTCTGTCTGTCTGTCTGTCTGTCTGTCTGTCTGTCTGTCTGTCTGTCTGTCTGTCTGTCTATGTGTCTGTCTGTCTGTCTGTCTGTCTGTCTGTCTGTCTATCCATCTGTTTATCTATTTATTTATCTGTGTGTCTGTCTGTCTGTCTGTCTGTCTGTCTATCCATCTATTTATCTATCTATTTATCTGTGTGTCTGTCTGTCTGTCTATCTATGTATATATTTATCTGTGTGTGTCTGTCTGTCTGTCTAAATCTTGGTTGCATGTATGTCTGTTGTGTTGCATGTCTGTCTGTCTATCTATGTATATATATTTATCTGTGTGTGTGTCTGTCTGTCTAAATCTTGGTTGCATGTATGTATGTTGTGTTGCATGTCTGTCTGTCTGTCTGTCTGTCTGTCTATCTATGTGTCTGTCTGTCTGTCTGTCTGTCTATCTGTCTATCTATGTATCTATTTATCTATCTAATCATTTGTGATTTTGTGGACATCATATTTACCTACCAATATGTTACTGTGTTTTTTTTTAGGGGATTCAGATATAGATAAGGGTGTCTGCTAATGCCTGAAATTTGTATTTTTCTTAGACACGTCGGAGGAGGAGGAGGAGGAGAGGGGTGGTGGTGCTGCACATCAGTCATCTGATGAAGAGCTGGGTCCTGGCAGTAGAACTAGAGGTAAGCTTTTTCTTTTTCTTACTGATATATTTTCACAACAGAAGCCAGCTTGCATTGTAGCATACAATAAGTCAATGAATGGAGTTGATATTGTTGTGGACCCAAACATTGTGTATTACCTGGGAAGTCAAAGTGGACAAATACATTTGTATCCTATCTGTTGGTTCAATGCTTTTAGAAGCTAAAAACCCACATGGCAACTGTAAAAGTCTTCTCTGATGATTTTGTGCATATCTTTACCATAACTATCTGATATTTTACTATGATTTCAGATACTGAGTCAAGGAAGACACACCCCAGATCCAGTTCTACCGCACGTGTTGGCAGTACAGCTCGAGGTAAGGTTTCCCTGCACATGTGAGATGAAATGAATGTATTTAGTAAATGGGGTCCATTTGTACACTCTGAGTTACAGACCTGTGAGGATCCATTTGGTTCTGTGGAGGAAATCCTATTATGTTATCATGATTGGTTATATGTAGCCTTATTGTCAGTACATTATTACCATTTCTTTGTTATTTACTACTTACTACACACTCAGAGTCTTTGTATACACTCTCAGAGTTACAGACCTGTAAGGGTCCATTTGGTCCTATTTGTATACACTCTCAAAGTTACAGACCTTTACTACCATTGTTTTGTTATTTACTACTTACTACACACTCAGAGTCTCAGAGTTCCAGACCTGTAAGGGTCCATTTGGTCCTATTTGTATACACTCTCAGAGTTCCAGACCTGTAAGGGTCCATTTGGTCCTATTTGTATACACTCTCAGAGTTACAGACCTGTAAGGGTCCATTTGGTTCTGTGGAGGAAATCCTATTATGTTATCATGATTGGTTATATGTAGCCTTATTGTCAGTACATTATGTGTTCATCTTTTCATCTTTGTGCCTTATACATTATATTGTACATGGCATAAGAGCCACGGTGTCTCTCCTAGGCCTGATGGCTATTGTTTATGGTACAGCTGGTAAAGATTGGCAAATGGATCCTTACAGGTCAAACTTTGAGAATGTACAAATGTAACCTTATTGTCAGTACATTATAAATAATAATAATGAATTGCATTTTTATAGTTCTTTGCTAAGTGCCACTTACTCAAAGCACTATACAATGTTTCATTCATTCACACACCGATGGTGGAAGGACATCGGGAGCAATTATGGGTTCAGTGTCTTGCTCAAGGACACTTCGACACTAACTCTGGGGGAGCCCGGGATCGAACTGGGAATCTTCCGGCTTCCATTCGGCCACTCTACCCCTGAGCCACTGCCGCCACGTTATGTGTTCATCTATGCAAGCTCATAGCGTGACATGGTGCCGTGCTATGAGCTTGTAGACATCTTGGCTCTTATGTCATGGAAAATATAGTGTATTATCGGGCACAAAGATGAACACGTGTGTTCATCTTTGTGCCCGATAAGACACTGAACCCATAATTGCTCCCGATGTCCCTCCACCATCGGTGTGTGAATGAATGAAACATTGTATAGCGCTTTGAGTAAGTGGCGCACTTAGCAAAGCAGTATAAAAATGCAATTCATTATTATTATTATTTACAATGTACTGACAATAAGGTTACATTTGGTTCTATTTGTACATTCTCAAAGTTTGACCTGTAAGGATCCATTTGGTTCCTTTAGTGCACTCTCAGAGTTACAGACCTGTAAGGGTCCATTTGGTTCCATTTGTACACTCTTAGAGTTACAGACATGTAAGGATCCATTTGGAACCCCCCCACACAAATACAAAAAAAGTGTTGTAAAATGTAATATGTATTTTATGGTAATTATGTATTTCTGTAATTTACAGGTAGATCACAGCCAGGGAAGGGGCGTTGTCGTGGCAACGAGCAGGATCCGCAGTCATCTGATGAAGAGCTGGATCTTGGCAGTAGAGCTAGAGGTAAGCTTTTTCTTACTGACACATTTTCACAACAGAAGCCAGCTTGCATTGTAGCATACAATAAGTCAATTGAAAAATCCTTTACAAAGATAAAAACCCACATGACAACCCCCCCACACCAATACAAAAAAGTGTTGTAAAATGTAATATGTATTTTATGGTAATTATGTATTTCTGTAATTTACAGGTAGATCACAGCCAGGAAAGAGGAGTCGTCGTGGCGTGGCCGATGATCTGCCGTGGTATGACCTGGGTGACATGGAGTGGGTGCCAGAGGCCTTCCCATTCACTGCAGATCCTGGACCTCTCAATGCCGCTGCTGACCTGGATTCAAACATGCCAGTGGACTTTCTCCAGCTGTTTTTGACGGACGAGCTTCTGGAACTTATTGTCATTCAGACAAACATGTATGCAGAACAGGTCATTGCGAGTGTAGATAAGCCAAAGTCAAGAGTCCATCAATGGAAGGATCATCCACTCAAACTTGAGGAACTGAACATATTCTTAGGGCTCCTCTTCCTGACCGGCATGGTTCGGAAGAATTCCCTGAAAATGTACTGGTCCACAGATGAAGTGTATTCGACTCTCTATTTTGGCAAGGTCATGCCCCGTAACAGGTTCCAGTTGATCCTTAGATTTCTACACTTCACAGACAACAGTGTGGCTGATGTGAAGCGTAGAGCAGACGACAAAATGTACAAGGTACGTCCTGTTTTGGACTACTTAGTGACCAAATTTGGTGATTTGTATCAGCCAAATTCCGCCATCTCAATAGATGAGGGGACCCTCCTCTGGAGAGGTAGGCTTTCTTTCAAGGTGTATAACCCCCAAAAGCCAATAAGGTATGGCATAAAATCTTATATATTATGTGATTCAGCTACAGGGTACTGTCATAATTTGAAGCCATATTGTGGGAAATCTCAAACACTAGAAAACACCGTACTCTCTCTTCTTGGTACCCTTTCAGGTCATGGTTATACTTTATTTATGGATAACTTCTATAATTCAGTGAAATTATGCAATAAGCTCCTTGACAAGAAGACTCACATCTGTGGTACACTGAGGAAGAACAGGGGTGAACCACTGGCCATCTTCTCGGCTTCCAATTCTTCCCTGGGCATTGGTGAGAAAATAGTCTTCCACAATACAAGGGTGATGGTTACGGCGTGGCGAGACACGAATGTGGTCAGGATGGTCACAAGCTGCCATGAGGATGAGATGGAGCGTGTACCAGCGTGGCGTCGGGTGAAAAAATCAAGGAGCATTCGAGTGGAAAAAGCGAAGCCCGTCTGTGTGATCCAGTACAACCACTCCATGAATGGAGTGGACAAACTGGATCAAAGTATATCCTATTATCCCTTTGCCCGGAAGACCATGAAGTGGACAAACAAGTTTGTCTTCTACTTGCTCCAGATCTGCGTCTTCAATGCCTTCGTACTGTACAAGGCCAAGAATCCACAGGGATTCCAGACCTCTAAGGATGGACCCTTAGAGGTCTGGAACTCTGAGAGTGTATACAAATAGGACCAAATGGACTACTGGTCCTATTTGTATACACTCTCAGAGTTCCAGATCTGTAAGGGTCCATTTGGTCCTATTTGTATACACTCTCAGAGTTCCAGACCTGTAAGGGTCCATTTGGTCCTATTTGTATACACTCTCAGAGTTCCAGACCTCTAAGGATGGACCCTTAGAGGTCTGGAACTCTGAGAGTGTATACAAATAGGACCAAATGGACTACTGGTCCTATTTGTATACACTCTCAGAGTTCCAGATCTGTAAGGGTCCATTTGGTCCTATTTGTATACACTCTCAGAGTTCCAGACCTCTAAGGATGGACCCTTAGAGGTCTGGAACTCTGAGAGTGTATACAAATAGGACCAAATGGACTACTGGTCCTATTTGTATACACTCTCAGAGTTCCAGATCTGTAAGGGTCCATTTGGTCCTATTTGTATACACTCTCAGAGTTCCAGACCTGTAAGGGTCCATTTGGTCCTATTTGTATACACTCTCAGAGTTACAGACCTCTAAGGGTCCATTTGGTTCCATGTGTATATAATCTCAGAGTTGTGAACTGTTTTATTTTATTGTTTTATGTTATTACTCATTTATCACTTTTTATTTTGTTTACTACTATTATTACTACACTCTCAGAGTTACAGACCTCTAAGGGTCCATTTGGTCCTATTTGTATACACTCTCAGAGTTCCAGACCTCTAAGGGTCCATTTGGTCCTATTTGTATACACTCTCAGAGTCTCAGACCTGTAAGGGTCCATTTGGTTCCATGTGTGTATATAATCTCAGAGTTGTGAACTGTTTTATTTTATTTTATGTTATTACTCATTTATCACTTGGAAGTAAAATTATGTTTTTTATTCAATCTTATTTTTTGTCATTCGTTTGAAAATGACTACTGTATATATATGTCTGCATCACTGGAGACAAAAATAAAATGAAGATTGACTCATAAAAATACCTTTTACTCATATTTCTATTCTCAGGGCTGTTTTTGATAAAAAATAGTTTTATTCAACTGCCTATACATAAAAAACGGAACATGCTAGCAACTCACTTTTTTTTCCTGGGCAAAGAAAAGACTCTCATCTTTCTTTTGATATATGGTACGTCATTTTAGTCATAGGACAAAACATTCTGTAGGTCTTTGAAAGTAGATTTCTGGCTGAAAGTTGTCTCCTAAAGAAAAAGGCTATTATCTCAGAATTCTATTTTCAGAGGGCTGTGTTTACATGGGAAAATTGTTTTATTCAACTGCCTATAAATAAAGAACGGAACATGCTAGCAACTCACTTTTTTTTCCTACGCAAAGAAAAGAGTCTCATCTATCTTTTGAGATATGGTACATACTTTTAGTCATAGCAGAAAATATTCTGTGGGCCTCTAAATAGTAGTAAAAATGCTCATATATGTTGGCACTGGGAGCACACTGCCAGAAAACACTGTGGCACTGAAAGAGTTAATCTAATAACAAAACTTCATTGTGAAACATGGTTCTGTACTTAGAGTAGATATTGCTGAATTGAGATCTATGCATTGTGTGGCTTAGTATATTATGCGCAGTAGCGGTCCGCCTGCTCGGCCGCGACGGATCAGCTCCCGATTGGCTGAGAAGAGGCAGAGGAGGAGCTTTTGTTAAGGAGCGTCTGCTTCGAATCTTTTGTATAAATGCTTATTATTTTGCGAGTAGCAGTGTGCTGCCATTCTGGACCCTTGCAGTAACCATTTCTTGATTCTCCTTGTCGACAAATAAAGAAAGGAGAGAAACCTTATCACCTCGGATTTGATGTCTCCTTTGTCCTAACATTCTCACTAAAGGCTTGCGTTGCTCCACGGTTTAAATCCATGGTGTTTCCACACATCATATACATCAATTGGCGCTGTCGGCAGACGGTTTAACTATCCGCTTTAAGAGGACTGTCTGGTGGGTCTGTGGAGTTTGTTTCTTCTCAAAACGGTGAGTTGCTTAGCCACATTTCTTACGATGTTTTTTTCTAAGGGGATACTCGTTAAAGAACCTTGTATTCTGTGTGCACGCTCGTGGATACGCGGCCTTTATGGGGAATGTATGGACTTAGAGGCGGCCGTGGTGATAAAGGAGTACTTTGGAGTACAATAGACAAGTTGGGTGGGTCTTCTTAGAGGCTTCATGCGGCTTGTTTTTGTTTGTTTGTTTGTTTTGTTTTTACATTGGTACGGCGGTCAAAATATCTGGTAACAGGATACGCTCGTTATGCGCATGAATAGGACGCAGGGACTTTTATATTATATGACTTCAGCGTACCGTGATACTTCAGATTGAGACTGGGGGATCACAACAAGTCGGACCTTGCTTGTTGGCTGCCCTTCCCTCATCCTTTGAGTTGTTATAATGGTATGGAGTGTTTAGTGGCAAATTGTGTGTACTCGAAATGCGTTCGGGAACTGCGACGCACTGACGTATGAGTCGGACAATCAATGAGATTAGTTTGAGCGTGAGGGTATAAGCCAGCACTCTGTGCTTATGAGTGGCGTTTGGAATGCCATGTTTATTTTTTACATAGACCCAATTATAAACTCTGAGCGTGTGTACAAGCGTTCAGAGATATTGGCGCGCGGTATACTCCGTGTGATACTTAGCCCGTAAAATGTCTATGATAGATGTGTAAGGAGTGCCACTGCGGTTGGCTTAAGAGGCATGATTTTTAGTTCAGCGGCAGATATATACTTTCTTTGAAGTCATTGTTCGAGTTGCAAAGAGTGGGAGTTTTTCAACGTCCCATCATTACCCGGATCTTTCCCTTGGAAAAAGTGTTATCGTGTCGCTGTGTGAATATATTTGAAAAGTATGTAGGTGATGTTTTTGGCGAATTGATGTTTTGTTTCTGTCTAGGAATACTTGCGAAATACGTTGCGTTTATGGTTGGGGCTTGTAAAAGTGACTCTGCATAACACTTTGTGTTTTTCTACTAAAAACATGCTCTTATTGTTAAATGTGACTAAGGTTACACGGTTCTCTGCATGCAAATTTGGCCGGCTATTTTTCATTCTCCCAATGTGCTTTCTTTGTCAAAACACAGCTCATGTCTGTGTCGTCTGATTCCTTTCTTTTTTCTTTCTTGCTAGTTTTTGCTAGTTCTTAGTGCTTATTTGAAATGTCTTTGTGCATTGTAGAGAGCACGGAATCTTTCGTTTATAGTTCTACATCTCCCATTCATAATTACACTGTGTGTGCTGCTTATAACCGTTATTATCTTGTGGGTAATGGCGATTGGATTTGTAGTAGGCCCAAATTTTTTTCGCCTCTCTTAGACACACGGGTGAAGCATATTTTGTTGGGCTTCGGCGTGTGATAATTGTCCTTTGGTGATTACGTTTGGTGCTGAGATCAGATTTTAAAAAGCTATAGCTCCATTGTCTTGCGGTTTTTCGGCCATCTTGCGTTGTAGTTTTTGGGATTTTTTTTTTGTAGGCTTGTTTTGCGTCTGTTTTATTTCCCATATTCTCTTTTCTTTTCACAAGTCTTTGTGTAGTTTCTTTATTTTGATTGGCTTTTCATGATTTATTTCACAGCTTGTAGGCTACAAATATTGTGAGCTTTTTCACAAGGCGTTTGCCACAAGGAACCTAATTTTCAACTATATTGGGTGCTTTGTGACTTGAGCCATTTACATGCGTGGGATATTTTAGGATAGCTTGGTGGTTAATATAATTCTCTCCTTCTAATCGACTTCCATTGTTTCTATATGCTGTTTTTACTGCATTCATAGTAGCACTGCTATGGTGTGTGGGGTTTAAATGGTATTTTCTTATTTCTTTTCACTTATAACATTGTTACAATAACTCTTCTATGCGGTTTATTCTGCTTTCGTGGTAGCAGTATATTTCGTCAATTTATGGTTGGCTGCTATTATGAATGTGGAGAAGTGGTGTGGCCTTTATTTAATTTCGTAGTATTTCCATTGTTGATACTTATGGTTCTGTGGAGTTGTTTCGGTTTGCCTGTTGGTGGTTGTGCTCAAGTATGTGTTTGATGCTTTGTGTTGTGATGTAGGCTTGTGCTGGATGAGTTAGGAATGTGTCTGTTGTGGTGATTAAAGCACTTAGTTGTGATGAGAATTGTTGATGCAGTGATTTAGTTGGATGAGTTAGGCATATGCGCTGGTCGCGGAAGCTCGAAGTCATTCTTTAATGTGAGTTTATTTGCAGTGTTGATGCAGATGGCTTTAATGGGAGTTTATTTGCAGTGATGCGGATGGCTTTCCCATGATACATTTTTCAATAGGTATATTTGTGGTGGTGACACAAAGTGGCTTATTGGCGTGTTGGTATCCATTTTCGACACATTTCAATTGTTTTATGTGTCGTCAGGGGATGATGAAGCTGACATAAATAGTATGAAATTATTATCTAGGACTCGTGTTGAAATTACATAGATGTGACTATTTAGGTCTAAAAAACAATGAAAATGATCCGTTTGGATTGTTGAATGTAGTTGTGAAAAAAGGACGAAAATAATTGTTAAATATAATAAATACATAGGAGTAGATTAATTATTTCGATTTGTACTAAAGTATTGTGTTGAGTACGTAAAATAATAATAATAATAATAAGGAATAGAAGTGTGAAAAAATATTTGAATTCGGTCCGTTTTGTGTTTTAGACACAACAGATTTAATTTAATAATTTAACTGGATGTTCGCTATAATTTTGTTCCTCCTTGTATTGACGTAAGGCTATTTTTCTGAGAAACAACTAACCTGGGACGCTAGGGGACTCGACGGGGTCATTGTTATTTTTTAGATATGCCAAGGGTCGATTAGTTAGGTAACATTTTGTGGCAGCATTTGGACAAATTATGTTATTTAATAGGTCAAACAGGTGTGGTACGATCTGTGTGTTTAATTCATGGAAGTATTACATTTTGGTTGACTACTGGATTGTAAGTGATGCCTATTTTTGGCTGAAATTAAAAGGGTGGTAATTAAGGTTGGGTGTTAAGTTAGAAGTTTTTTAGTGTATTGGCCGTTTGGCTGAGCGATACTATATGATACTTTGACAGACTGAGAATACCTTAGTTGTATTTGTACTAGTACAGAGGTGTATCGGATCAAATTCTTTGATGAGGTGCGGTGCTGTGCTATTTGACTAATGTTTTTGGATAAAGGGAGTCGCAGTCTCCTGGCTGCTAGAAGCAGCTATTATACTATAAGATTTTTGTGAAGCCTAGGATGGCTATTTTTAAGACTGAATGTAAATTTATAGGTCACCGTCTTTGAGTGCACGTTTTAAGATGTTTTTTCCTATAAACGTCGGAACGACCGTGTACATAATTGAAGATTTAGTGATTAGTATCTTTTCAAAGAAGTAAGTTGGAATCTGTTAATTTTTTTAACTGTTTGTAAAAAATAATCCCCACTTGAATTATTTTTGTGTACATAGCGTTAATTATGACGTCTGAACAGGAAGTGTCCATCTCTTTCCCAAGTAGACAGTTTGGGAGTTGTAGTTTTCTGCCACAAAGGTAGAACTCAGAACTACAGAACATTGTGTTTTCATTTTAATTCGTCGATTGTCGCCCTCTGGTGGTTGAAAGATATATTTAGGTTAGTGTGTGGTGACGTGTCTTCCAGTGGGAGTGGTGTGTATTCATGAAACCGCCCCTTCCAGTGGTTGACACATCCAAACATTTGACTGACTCCACCTAGTGGTCGAGACGAAGGTTGCATTTTCACTGTATGAATGAGAAGCTTGGAAGGTTTTGTGCTCTTTAGTGTTTTAACATTTCTGACTTATGGAGTTAACTTTTCTTTTAACAGTCTTTATCTAACAAGTTATTCAGCCTATTGGTATTCTATGGTGTCTAAGTGTGCTTGATTAATGTTGTTTGTCTGTACTGCATGATTTAATGTTGTTTGTTTGTACTGCATGATTTAATGTTGGTTGTCTGTACTGCATGATTATCTTTTTCTAATTTAATCCGTTCATGTCTATCAATAGCTTTCCGTGGGAGGGGAGCGCCACATTCGAGTTGTTTCCAATCCTGGCTAAAAGAGGACGGTTCATGTCTGGGATTAAAGTAATGTATTGACCAGACTTACAAATTTATACAAATTCAAACATTTGTCTTATATTTGATTTGGAATATTAAGAGACAGTTCAAGAAAGCTTTTGAAGTAATTTAATCTTTAATTATCGTTCATATATACACACACTTATAGTTCTATACTGTTATACTTAGGATATATGAGCAACACTATTGGGTTGACTCACATGTGTGCTGAGTGATAAAGACACGTCACACTTGCATTATAATATTCTCATATCAATACTCCTTCAAAACTGTTCTCAAGGTACTGACAGAGGTTCGTTGTGGACTCAAGACATTTATGATTTGTGTGTGATTTTTAGATAAAGAATAACCATATTGTAAGTAAGATCTGATTCCAGAGGGGAACACCTATAGAGGTTGAAGTAACGTGATAAGAATTGTGATTTAATATCATTTGGATATTTGATCTACAATTATGGAATCAGAACAGCAGGAGCACTCCTTACAACAAAATAATTATTTCATTGACGTGATCAATATGATTTTGGGACAATGGGAGGATAATTGGCCAAACTTTTATGGGCCTTGGCCACAAGACAGCATATTCGACCCAGAAATTATTGACACATTAGGAATGCTTGCCAGAGCATATCAGAAAGATTGCTCAGACACAGGGGCAAAGGAGAATACAGTGTTTAAATTGTTTTTCAAAAAGGGTAAAAAATTAAATAAGGCTTATGTGAGATACCAAGCCAGGATGACGACCGCACAGGTGTACCCAGAACCAGCTGAGAAGAGCGCTTCATCTTCTGATCCCACTACGTCAACGGGTGAGAAACCTATCGACCAATTGTCAGCCCTGGACACAGGGCATTGCAGTGACAGTGGAGACGGGCTGGGAGCAGGTGTCCAGGAAATAGGTGACGGACAAGCAAACCCAAAGCCGTTACGACGACATCATGAAGGTCCCTTCAGAGGACTGTGCCACATCTGTCAGAAACATGGACATGCTTGGCGCCAGTGTAACCAGACACCACCGGCTGTCAACCCCATTGCTACAAAGTTAGCCCCAGCTCTTCAAGGTACCCCACAGTTTTCACCAGGTTTCAAGCCGTCTGTCTCTGGTCCTAGGCAAAGTGGTGTTCCGACTTCACCCCAGGGAGTCGACCGGGTGGTGCTACAGGTACACACATTCTATGAACGGCTGGTCCCCCATCCAGGTGGCTATCAGTCTGCACCACAGCAGACTCGCACCCCTTACATGCAATGGAATGATTCAGAGTTGGTGCCACGGGTGCCCCCGGTACCTGCACTGCAAGGTGATTATCGACTAGGACGGATGTCCAAACGTTTGTCTGAAGCCATGGGCATGCGGTGTTACAGATGTTATCAGATGGGTCACTTTGCACGAGATTGTCCACTACCTGGACGAATCACTCCAGTTATTGCTCCCTGCCGCATGGATGACAAGACGATACATGGCTAGAAACATTTGAAAAGTACAGAGACATTACTTTAGACTGTGATGGAGGCTGGACATATTGGAACAGGTGACGTAGGGCAATGATGGAATACATAAACCGTTGTTGACAAGAAAAGAAAACCCTGAGTCACCGTTGAACTTGACATGATCGGACTACGGCTTGATAAAAAAAATAAAAAAAAAGCAGCAACTTTCATTTTCTACCTATTTTGAAACATAATACTGATCACTGTCCATATTCTAATTGGAGATTTAGCATAGAGTCTAATATGCTTTCAGGTGGTTGACTACATTTGTACAAATTCTGAACCTAGTATAGGATGGATTGTTGGGAGGAGCTGGAGATGCTGTTGGTCTTTTTTGACACTTGTATTTCTTTCCTGCTATAGGAAAGTGTCACAGGAATTTCGTGTAAAACTATTGTAAAAATTAGGACTAAATTGTTTAACCATTTCCACAGTAAAGTGTGGATTGGGATAGATCCAGTAAACTGGTTCGGTGAGCATACACAAATGATAAATTGTTGTCAGTAATGAGAAACCGTGGAGAAATGTAACATATAACACATCCGTATGACATTCTTTTCAGGAGAACTTCAGTTCTTTATTGGTCTTTTGGGGTTTGATGAGACATAATGTCCATTAGTACTGCCTTATGTCTCAAGAGGGGAGGTATAAAGGGAAACATTTAAAAATTGGGGTTTTGGACATAGTATTTTTTGGAACAAATTGACCAGTTCATAGGCCAGATTAATATTTAATTTTGAGTTTTTCATGACCTACACTAATATCTTTGCATGAACTAAATTGAGTGAATGAGTAACACCTCTTGTGTGTGTGTATTGAGGTGGGTAGGTGCATGTTGTACTTTCTAGGAAAGAGTAGGGACGTTTTTTCCCCAAATGTTCTCGTGCTAATAGATGGAGAGCTGCTGAGGAGATGAACGGCTGTCAGAGGAATCAGGCTGCAGAACCAGGTGTCGATGAGAGGTCGAACGACTCATGTTGGTGGAGATGACAGCGGCTATGAGACAACCTCTACCCATCACTGTTTCTGCTGCCAAAGTGAGACAGCTACACACCAGGAAGGGATTCTACCTCCCCCAGTCAGCTCTACAGGAGCCCAGGGTGTGACCTCACAGAAGCAGTGTAAACCTTCAAATCTACAGATCTAGGATGACGGGTGTCCAGGTCAAGGGGATTCCATGCACGTGTCAGAAAGCTGTTGTGTCTCTTGAAGAATGACACATCACGCCCATACCCTATGCCCTTTGATGCAGATAACAAAGATCTTCATCAATTCCACCCCCCCTTTTTCTTTTTCTTGCCCCAAGCTGTGAACAGTTTTTGCTTCAAGGACTGAAAATTCCCTAAATACAGGAAGAAGAAGAATTGCGTTTGTTAGTTTAAGCGAAAAAAGAAGAGAAAAAACAGAAAATTGTCCTTCTGTAAGCGCGCAGTCCCTTATGTAAACCACATGTCATAATGTATTCATGATGTCTTTTTGCAGGTTGAACTGAGGTACATTTTCTGAATGATATTAATTGGTTTATTTAATGAATTGTTTTTGTTTTATTTTGTGGCTTTGTATAGGTACCATTCTACAATCAAGAGGGGTATAAACTAATCGTTTTTGCAGGTTGTTTTCCAGTCAGAGGTTTGGATTATGATTTTGTGCTGAAATATATCTTCTTTCGCCCGAGCTCTGAATTACGGAAGACGTTATAAGTCTTCCGAGAGGGGTTTATGAAGTATATCTTCCAGCCATAATCATACATAAAATGAGCCAGAACTCCACTTATTTAATTAGTACACAGAAATAGTTAAAAATATAGAAGTCTGCCAGAGATCCCTTAAAAAGGCAGGACAGGTAAAGGGTGGGGAGTTCCTGGACATTTGCATTGGAAAGTCAGCTCAGGGACAAAGACAACACCTCTCTTTGGATAACAAAAGAAGCATGTGTTTACACCTGGACTACAAGTTTTTGTCCCATTGTATTCACTTCGTTTGAGGCTCACCACCCTGTGGATCTATGAACAAAAGTATTTAACTATGGCCTGTGTAGTTTTAATATAGGTAAAAGACAGGAGAAGTAAAACGTATTCACATGAATGGATGCTGTGTCATTAAAACCTTTAAAGTTAACTATTGTTTACAGATGAATAAGAATGTAATTCCTGGTATCATTCTAAAGTGTATATTGTGCAAAGTATTAATCTAATAACAAAACTTCATTGTGAAACATGGTTCTGTACTGAAAGTAGATATTGCTGAATTGAGATCTATGCATTGTGTGGCTTAGTATATTATGCGCAGTAGCGGTCCGCCTGCTCGGCCGCGACGGATCAGCTCCCGATTGGCTGAGAAGAGGCAGAGGAGGAGCTTTTGTTAAGGAGCGTCTGCTTCGAATCTTTTGTATAAATGCTTGTTATTTTGCGAGTAGCAGTGTGCTGCCATTCTGGACCCTTGCAGTAACCATTTCTTGATTCTCCTTGTCGACAAATAAAGAAAGGAGAGAAACCTTATCACCTCGGATTTGATGTCTCCTTTGTCCTAACATTCTCACTAAAGGCTTGCGTTGCTCCACGGTTTAAATCCACGGTGTTTCCACACATCATATACATCAGTAACAAAGGTTCTTTTGTGCTCAATACTAACTGCCTAGACGCCCAACCAAGCTGTTTAACGCATTTGAATGCCTTAAGCTTCAAGTCAAATTCCTCTCTTTGTTTGAGCTGAAGGCAGGCAGGTGTCTGCTGGAAAACACATTTTAACATGAAGTTGATTATCAAATCCAACTATTATTGTAACTTTCTTTTATATATATAGTATATATATTTTTGTCCTCATATTCTTTGCATAGAGTGCGAAAATGCAAGTGCTGTCAAAATATGAGTTTATTTCATAAGCCTGTGTGCAGTACATTACTGGGTAACAGGATAGGTGGGCACCATGGAAGAGTGGGCACCTTGGTGTTACATTTTTTCCAAAATGTTAAAAAATAAAGTATTTGTAAAATGTCTTTAAATAAAGTATAGATGATTAGAACATGCTTAAACATTCGACAATTTAGGTCTAATATTTCTACAATTGCTACAAATTGCTACACAACCTGTATATCTTGTCATTTTGCGGCATAAACAAGTAGATGTAGATGGGAGTGTGTATTTTACATGGGTAGGCAGGCACTAGGCACGTGCTGTGCCTGTGTGTTTGTGTTTGTGTTTGTGTGTGTGTGTGTGTGTGTGTGTGTGTGTGTGTGTGTGTGTGTGTGTGTGTGTGTGTGTAAAGTTGTATTTTTATGTCTATGCTGTAATACTTGGTTGTTGTTGGACTCTTGGAAGATTAGCCGATGGGCTACAAGAGGTCCAAAACAAATCAAATCAAGTACTTTACGGATGGTCATTTAATTTCCTTGGCTGATTTTTGCTCCCAGTTCGTCCCTGTACAACCATAACTGACAATCAACGGCCTTTATCATAGCCCTTCCTTCCCCTAATTGTCCCATGCCTTTTCCTACATGTGCACAACCCCAAAACAGATTTGTACGCTACTGATGCACTTTTCTAGTTTCATATTAAATGTTCCACAGAATATTGTGACTATAATCATCATGATGTTTCTTTTTTCTTATTTTTTTATGGCACCCTCTAGGTCTGCTGGTGACGATTACTCCTTCCATAGTGACAGAAGGACAGAATGTGACACTGACCTGTAAGACCAACTGTTCTCTGCCTATCTACCCTGTCTACATCTGGTACCACAACAGAAAGGCTCTAAACCTCACAGAGAGACAACAGAACTATGTGGTTCTAGGCCCAGTCAGCAGTCATCATGCAGGAGAATACTCCTGTGATGTCAAAGATGGTCGCAGAGACCAAGGTCCACGTCCCACAGAAACTCTCACCATCAGATGTGAGTAGAATTTGCATGTCTGTAATTACAATTGACCCGGTGAAAAACATTTTAACCGTAACTTTTCAGATAATGGAAAAAAAAACACTTTCAATGGACACCACTTTCACAAAAATGGCAGATCTACAGGCTCACAACTCGTCTTGATACAACGCGTTGTGAGCTTGTAGATCAGCAATTTTTCACTACTTCTGCACTACTTCTGCACTTCTGTATGACTAAGTTGGGCATTAATATACGAAGAATAAAAACAAATATGGAGATAAAAGGATTCTGCCCGACAACATCAATATACTTTTTGTCTGGACAGACACAGATGTAAACTGCAACTGGTTAGCGGATGCACACAACCACAATGCAGTATTCTAGTTTTAACCACATGAACCTTAGTGTCCCTATTCTGGACATGTCATATTAGCTGAACATTGGCCAAAAAAGGTGAACATTCGGGAATAGCATCATAACACAAAGCGTTGCAGATCTGATATTTTCAGTATTTGTCGTACAATCAAGTACACATATTTAAGTGGTTAAAGTTAATCTATGTTAATATGATATTTCTGCAGATGGTCCAAAGAATGCTTCATTATCAGTGAGACCCTCAGCTGTGATAAAGGAGGGTAGTCCAGTGACTCTGACTTGTGAAAGTGATGCCAGCCCGAAAGGATCGTACACCTTTTACAAGGAGAACACAACACTGCAGGCAAAAAAAGAAAAACCTTTTAAATTCTCCTCCATCAGCTCCAATGACAGCGGGACGTATCATTGTCAATCTTCAAATGAATATGGAAACTTAACCTCAGCCTTTGTTGTTATAGATGTCCAATGTAAGTACATAAAAGATTTCCACTCTACCCAAGGGCAACAGTGATATAAATGTCGACACACTGTTTTACCAAATATAGGAGCAGTATTATGAACATGTTAAAAATGTTCAGCCAACTATTTATGTGTTTCTATATACCTTGCTCTCCAGATGCCCCGAAGAATCCCTCAGTGTCTGTGAGTCTATCTGGTGTAATAGAGCAGGGCAGTGAAGTGACTCTGACTTGCAGCAGCAGTGATGCCAACCCACCAGAAGTCAATTATACCTGGTACCGCAAGAATGACACCAAGTCAAAATATACTGGACAGAACTTCACCATCACTAGTATTCAACCTGTCCACAGTGGAAATTATTCTTGCTTTGTCCAAAACAAAATGGGTGGTACGAATTCCACCTCTCTGTCTGTTGTTGTAGCAGGTAACAAATACCCAACTACTCATTCATTCACCCACTTACTGTAGGCTACATACACTTGCTACTACATTTTCATCAGCAAATATGTTGAATATATGGTTTTCTCTGCCCATTTTTCAGTATTG
Source organism: Gymnoscopelus braueri (assembly GCF_963280865.1). Taxonomy (NCBI): domain Eukaryota; kingdom Metazoa; phylum Chordata; class Actinopteri; order Myctophiformes; family Myctophidae; genus Gymnoscopelus; species Gymnoscopelus braueri. The sequence continues at coordinate 44,663,830 of NC_137604.1, forward strand.
TTAACAGATTCATAAAGTGTTGTTTGAGTCAGTGTTTTAAACTGAGTACCTGATCCCCAGTTTCATGGATAAAAATAGCTGCAGCTGCAGGAATCCCCTTAGTCGTTCTCCTCATCATAGCCGTCTTTGTCTTCCGGTGGGTCAGGTAATGAACTTTTGTTTTCCCGTTACACTTGAATCCAAATTAATTTGTTAAATCACAGACTCACCTAAAATGTACTCTTTCAACAATAGGCGAAAGAGGGCCTCCAGGCAGCCACCTGACACTGTACCACCAGTGCGACCACCGAAAACCACAGTCCAGGTAGGTTATAGCCCAGGAGAGACAAACTGTTTGACACCAGGTTGGATAAAAAATCTTGACTTGTCCCTCGGGCATGGGTCGGATGGTAGAGGCCTAAAGTCTGCGAAAATGTGCTCTGTCTGTCTGCAACACAGAGCAGAGCGCACGCCGCGGTGCACGAGGTGACCGACGACAAACGACACGGCTATTCGGCTAATCTGAATGCCATGGTGAAATTGGCATTCAATGAGCATTGGGTCCATGTTCACAACTTTCCTCAGCCCGTTAGGAACTGGGTCCAGTTTTCCCCGCTCCCGCTTGGGCCCGGGTCCAGTTATCCACGGGTCCGTTTCGGACCTGGCCCAGTGCAATCTGGGAACCCATCGTCAAATAAAAGGAAAAACAGCGCCACCAGCGTTTTTTGTTTTTATTCTGAATCTGTTCTTGAGAGATTAGGTCCAGTGGGATCATTTAGAATTTTCCTCGGGTCCGTTCAGACCAGTCCAATTACCCACAGGTCAGTTTTGGTCCGAGTGCTTTTTTTGCCAGACCCAGGGGGTCAGGCCTACATGAGGCTTTGTCGGTCCCTCTTTTCCTCCCGGTTCAACGTTTTTGTCCATATATGGTGCTTACATGTCCCTCTTTTTGATTGGCCAAGCTATAGCGTGACGTATGCTTTTCACCTATAAAGTGGTGTGTTACGTACTAGGAATCTATTCTGGGTCTGGCAGAACCAGGTCTCCTGGTCTTGTTGGACCTGTGCTACCCTCTAACCCTGTATACCTATTTTTGATTCTCTCTCTCTCTCTCTCTCTCTCTCTCTCTCTCTCTCTCTCTCTCTCTCTCTCTCTCTCTCTCTCTCTCTCTCTCTCTCTCTCTCCCTCAGAACAACTCTGACTCTGACTCTGACTCAGACTTTGAGATCTTCTTACCTTTGGCCAGTAGCAGCTCTGCCTCTACAGCTGAAATGGAACAGCAAGCTGATGTTGACTACTCCACCGTCCACTTCACTCGCTATAAGAAGAACCAGGAAGAGCCCTACTTTTCCATCGCCCAACCACCACAGCCGGAGGGACAGCAGGATGTCCACTACTCCAGCGTCCACTTCACTCGCTCTAAGAACCCTAAAGCGCCCCTCCATTCCACTGTCCAACCACCACGGCCCCAGAGACAGAATGCCCACTACGGTGTGGTCAAATTTAAAAGGTCCAATGCTGCCCCTTGGTGAGATATCTGAGACACTACAACTGAATAAATTAGAGAGGCTGATTACACCAGACTAATATTTATTCTATTTTGATGTGTTTATTTTTTCAGAGCCAGACTCATGGATGAGGAGGATTCTAGATCTTGCAATTTTCTACGTGGAAATTTCTAATTTTATCTACTCCTAGTCCTGAATTTAGCCGACTCGTGCAAAACTAACAACGAAAGGAATGCTTGACAGCTTTGATGAGTGGGTAATGTTACGAAATTAAAGGTCCTCTCCATCACTTTCCAAAAGAAGCCACCACCTGTGCCCAGTCCCCTTCGTATTCAGTGTGTATTATGTGATGTGACACTGATACAATTCTGGGAATTATGCTGCAAAAAAGACCTGTAGTGGAGCAAACAGGTTTCTGCAATAATAATTTAAAAATCACACCCAGTGTGAAGTGGGCGTTGTCTTGCTAGCTAATCACAATACTGAATCAAGTCAACCAATCATGTACAAAAAATTTGGCCAAAGAACCACTTCTAGGAAGACTCTTGCTTTTCTCAAACATCTTCCATTTACGGATTATCGTGGCCACTGTGTTAGAAATCTTAACTGCAGCGGCAATTATTTTGGAATTATTAATGGAAGTTTAGCTGAAATTATTTTGTAACCTTGGCCAGATCTGTGCTTTGTCACAATTCTGTCTTTAACCTTTTCTGATATATCCTTTGATCTGAAAGTGCCAGTTCTAGGAAGACTTTCTATTTTCTTCTCAATATCGGTTTTCCCTTTTCTCATTTCAGCCATAGTGATCTTTGAGTTCTTTTTTACTGTTCTCACGAAATGGACAGCATCTAAGTTAAATATACTAGTGTCACATCAAAGTGGTTTTAGATTAATTTCATCATATGTCTCACTAGCCAATCACAGCATGTGGAATTGGAGCACTATGTCACTGTTGTTATTTAACAGTGGTCATCACGGTGATGGAAGCTCACTTAAAAGAATAATGTGTTTTTTTTAATACCCTTTCCACCCACAATGTGTGATTCACTTAAAAAAAATCTCACCCTGTGTGAGGTGGGCGGTGTCTTGCTAGCTAATCACAATACTGAATGGAGTCAACCAATCATGTACAAAAGATAAATACATTTATTGAAACACTCTTTATGATGGACGAAACCATAACTTGAAAAAAACAAATATTTGTTTTTTTTCAAGTTATGCTTTCTTATATAGGGCTATGCACATGTGTCATGTGACACTGGCCAATCAGAGTCCTGAATAGACTGTGATTGGCCAATCACAGCGCAGGATAATTCTACAAATTTCCTGGGCCCAGATCACAGCGCAGGAAAATGTACATTTTTCCAAATCTCTTATAGGGGCGGTTTCACCGCCCAAAAAACATAAATGTGTTTTTTTAAGTGCATAGTCCTATTTATAGGGCTATGCACATGTGTCATGTTTCCCTAGCCAATCACAGTCCTGAATAGACTGTGATTGGCCAATCACGGTGCAGGGTTAGGGGGGTACACTGGTGGCCAATCACAGCGCAGGATTTGGTGTGCAAATATCCAAACTTCACATATAGGTGCGGTTTCACCGCCCAAAAAATCACATGCAGTGTGAAGTGGGCGGTGTGGTCATCACAGTGGTCATCACAGTGATGGAAGCTCACTTAAAAAAACCTTTTTTTTTTTAAGTGCATAGTCCTATTTTTAGGTTATCAATTTCATCATGTGTCTCGCTAGCCAATCACAGTGCTGAATAGAGTCAGCCAATAGAGTCAGCCAATCACAGTACAGCTAGGGGTGTACTAATGCTAGGGGTGTACTAATTATGAGCCAATCACAGTACAGCGAAGGGTGTACTAATGAGGTGTCCCAACTTATAGGGGCGGCTACACCGCCCCAAAAAAAGGGAAATACATGCATAAATATTTTTTCCTGCATCACCTCAAGAGAGCCATTATCCCAAAACAAGACCTTGTGGCTGTCTATACGGGACATCTGAGAGTCTCCCTGGAAGTGTCAGGATCTGTGTCCTTGGGTCCAACAATCCTGTCTCACACCCTGACAGGAAGATGCTATATGCAATGGTGCAAAGTGCAGCATTTCCTTGGGCGAGAGTATGATGGCTACTAAACAGCCTTTAATGTTGCATTAAAACCATAACCATAGGGGTTAGAAACCAGCTAAGATTGTAACGGTCACAAGATATACAGTAGCTTTCCCAAGTTCCAAGGTGCTACATTTCTGAATGGCTTCAAAGCTGTGAACACTATTGGACATTTTCCTGCACCTACTGTATGGGTGCTTGGACTGACATGCACTAGGACACTTTTGGCACCTTTGGGTGTGTGGACTTAAGTGCAATTACACACATACACATCACATCATGTAACTCAACATAATTTGTACATAGGCTACATAATGAAAGGACTGCAATGGAAATAAGCCGCTGGCATTTTTGAGTCTATCCATTTGATAATGGTATGACAATGTATGTCATTTTACATATGTTTTATTATCAATAAAGATGTCAAAGTCAATCTATTTAGGCCTACTGCATCTGTGTTCCTATTCCCAGTGTTTTCCAAGTCCAGTATTCTCAGTCCAGTGCACGCCCAATGGGCGACAGCAACCGTAATTTCAATTTACAGCCAGATTTACTGTATGTTTCAGCAAAAACTGCTGTGTGACATGCCGCTTGACAAAAACTATGTATTTTCAACGAAACAAATCTAATCATGTGAATCTTGGCCTCCAGATGGGAACAGCATGGCTTCAATGTGGATCTCAGACTTCAGGTGACCGGCCTGTGACGGCAGTCATCTATTACGTCAATCGTCTAATATGACCTATCTATGACATATGACTCCAAAGCTGGTATAAAAATGAAATTAATATTTAAAAGTTAATCTAAAAAAGCTTCTTCTTTTTTTTGTGGAGGTACTTCTGTGGCCTAGTGGCAGTAATACCAGGCCGCAGTATGCACAAGACATTTGAGGCTGATTGCTCCAGTGGTTAGTGAGATTAACCAGACACACACACAAACAGAGAGTAGGTATCCAAATTTAAATTGTGTTTAGTTTACAGGATCAGTTATAATTTAGCACCCAAATATTTAAGTAACTACTTTTCCAAGGTTAGTGATACTCACAGGTATTCCACCAGAGGTAGTTCCACTGATTTTGTGCCCTGCCGTTTCAAGAGCAATATGGAAAAAAATCTCTTTCTTATACTCGGCGAGTTGATCAACCTTAAGTTGATCAATTCTTTTCAAAAAAAAATATTCCCATTAAAAAGCTTGTTGTCCAATAATATGACTTAATTTTAAACCCTTTTTTTGATCAATTAGATCTTGGAAGAGATACTGTTTCTTGTTAGTTGTTAATGTGAAAGTATATATTTTATTTTCTGTTGGTTTTTGTTTGTCTTTATTTTCCTATCATGTGAACACACGTCTTTTATTTCTTGTTTTCATGTTTGTCTTTTGTTGTTTTGTCTTTGTCTTTGTTATTGTGTTCTTGCTCCCTGCCTCCCTTCCCTAAAAGGACCACAATGGAAACTGTGCTTTTATCCTTTTTGAATTAATGTTCAATTAAGGGCTCAATCAATCAATAATGTCTTCTAGACAGCTCGCCTCTGGAGCCACAACGTAAAAACTATGCAATCTGCAATAAATGTCTCATCTTTGCATACTGTAAGTGTGCTCAGAAAAATAAAATCCTCTCAAACGTAGTTTAGTGATGACTCAATGTGAGAGACCTATCCCTCCCGCCCAAACCCACAATAAGAGCATCTGATTCTGCATTTCCCAGTTCTTATTTTGTGTTATTATTGGTGTTATTAGTTGAATATGGGAATGAGTTGGGATGGGATTATGTTGTGGGACATTATGCGCGGTATTATTTTGTACCATAAATCAAAGCTTCAATTAAAAGAGTTGTCATGACTACTCCTTACAAGGCAAATCCTGCCAGTCGTCAATATGAATCAAAGGATCTAAAGGCATATGAAAGAATACATTAGACATAAAAAGATTATGAGCTGTTTGGGACTCACAGTATGTACATGAGGTTAGACATAAGGTGCCAAGAAGAATATCAGTGCGTACATTAACGTGCTGAGTATCAGCGACTGTGATGTGCGCGATACCAAAAAACCTTCTTCTGATACCAATATTTTTGTGACGATTTTTGGGTATGGGACTTTTCAAAATAGGAGAAAAAATCAGTTGAAGGCTAATCACATACCGGCCATTAATACATTATAAACCATAGACAGTAAAAAGAATGGACAGCGTTATACCACTAGACTCTACAGACCTAAATGAAGCCTATTTTTCAGCTATTTCAAATCCACCATCTTTCTATATCGCGTCATATCCTACGCAACCGGAAATTAATGCTATTGGTTGGGTAGCTTGCCAATCAAGAGCATATCATGGTGATTGAAAGAAGACTTTAAACTAGCGACTGGAAGCATATAGTATTTATGACAATGTTTATTAAGGTAATAAAATCAAGTCTAAAGTTCGGCAAAAACCCACCCACTTTCATTGAGAGTTATTTCTTCTGACACCAGCAGGGGTAAAACAGAAAAACTACATGCCATTCATATGAACTGTCACTTCCTATATAGACTCAATTTCAAAGGCGGATGCTTGGCCCTTGTTATAAACGCAAATAAGAGTACAACAAAACAAGTTTGTTTCAAATGCGATGAAATTATAAAATGGGAAAACAAATTATAATAAATCTCAATGATATAAATTATACCAAAATAGGTGCACATTTGCACTTTCTTAAAGATAAAGATCTTAAATTGGTCACTTCTTTTTGCACCTTTTCCTACACCTGGCAGCAATGTAGCAACAATAACGTGCCACACAGCAAGCAGCAACACCGGCAATTATCTGATCGGTTCAGTTGTTCTTGATGTCAATTATCACTCCTTAAAAACACACTGCTTGCATATTATATTCTACAGTCGAGTCTTTCAGTGTTGTTTTGACTTCCTCTGAGCTTCGGAATTTCTCCCCCACCTCCACCACCCCTCCCCCAAGGCAGGTCTAAGGAAGGACATACTGCCTCAAATCACCTCCACACCTCCCCCGTGGACATCACAAAGTCCCCCCCCTCCCCCACCCACACCTACTCCCCCCCCCCACACCTCCTCCCCCCCCACCGACATCCCAGAGGCTGAAAGGGACAATGGTTACTATTCAACTGAGGACATGGAAGCCATCTTTTCAACGAGAGGTACTCACATTGTTCACTTGAATGTTAACAGTCTTAAAAACTCAAACAAAATGTCTGAACTGAGATCCTTGTTTGGTAATGGCAAAGTAGACATTATTTCATTCTCAGAAACTAAGCTGGATAATTCCATCAAAGACTTTGAGATTGAAATAAAAGGCTACAATGTCATCAGAAAAGACAGAAATCTCTCTGGGGGTGGGGTTTGCATCTTTGTAAGATCAGACATTATTTACGATGTGATCCCAGACATGGATAACAACCCCACTGAATCGGTCTGGGTGAAGATTTTATACCCACATGCAAAACCACTGATAATTGGCGCCATCTACAGACCCCCAGATCAAAATGCTTTTTATGAATTGATTGAGGAACATGTGGCGGGTTTAGGAAACTCTGAGACGGTACTTATTGGGGACTTTAACACCTGTGTTCTTAAGAAAGACTCAGCCATCTTTAAGTCCCTCAGAAAGTTCTGTGACCTGCACAGCTTTACCCAGCTGATAAAGCATTTTACAAGGGTGGGCATTGCTTCTCAATCAATCATAGACCTAGTGTTGACGACGGACCAGTCCAGAATTTCAAAGAGTGGGGTGATTGAGTGCAGCTTAAGTGATCACAATATCATTTTCTGCACTCGGAAGATTCACAGACCTGGAGCTTATTGTCACAGGACGATTAGCTGCAGGTCTATGAAACACTACTCAAGTGATCTTCTAACAACAGCTCTTGAAAAAATGGACTGGTCCCATGTCCTAAATTGCACCTCTGTGGAGGAGTCCTGGTCCTGTTTCAAAAAAGCTTTTTTGTGTGTACTTGATAACATCGCACCCACAAAGGTGGTGAGGGTCAAAGCAAGCACAGAACCTTGGATGAAGGGTTACATTTTGAATGCCATCAAACTCAGGAACAAAAGCTACTCCGAGTTCAGGAAAAACTAAAAGTGAGCAGCTACTTGAAAAATGCAGAAAACTACGCAATGTAGTTACTAATTTGATCAGAAATGCCAAAAAGAATTTCTTAAATGAGAACATAGAGGCAAACAAAAGCCACCCACAAAAACTGAGGGAGGCACTAAAACAATTAGGCTGCAACGGAAAAATTCAGACAAAATCTACAAACATTTGCATTATCTCAAGTGGCTCGCTCATTACCGACAAGCAATTGGTAGCGGACTGTTTTAACAGTTTCTTCACCACAGTTGCAACCCAGTTGGTAAACAAACTCCCCCAGCATTCAGGTCTGTATGGCCCAGACCACATTCAAGCTCACTATGAGAAACTAGGGGCTAAAAAAGATTCCTTCTCAATCAAACCTGTAATGATTGATGATTTGCAAAACAAACTCCTCGCCCTACAGCCAAACAAGGCCACCGGCCTTGACAACATCCCCACCAGATTCCTCAGAGACGCAGCGGTCTCCATTGCTCCCATGGTAGCCCACGTTACAAACTTATCCATCAGTCAGTGTCACGTCCCACAAGAATTCAAGTTGGCAAGAGTAATCCCTCTATATAAAAAAGGAAGCAAACTAGATCCTGGCAACTATAGGCCTGTTTCCATCCTTTGTTCCATCTCAAAGGTTATAGAGTGATCAATCCAAGAACAAACTGTTGTTTGAATTCCAATCGGGCTTCAGAACATCCCACTCCACTGACACATGCCTACTGTATTTGACCGACTACATCAAACGTGAGGTAGACTCGGGCAAATACTGCGGCATGGTCATGCTGGACCTCCAAAAGGCGTTTGACACTGTAAACCACTCAATTCTACTTGATAAGCTGAGGGCGATTGGTTTTGTTTGCACATCACTAAATTGGATGAGATCTTACTTGGAGGGAAGAGAGCAAGTGGTTGACATCAACGGAACCATGTCCTCATCCCTCCCGGTGAGCTGCGGGGTTCCTCAAGGCAGCATTCTAGGGCCGTTACTGTTCCTACTATACATTAACGACATGAATACTGCCTGTAACTGCAAACTGTTCCTGTTCGCTGATGACTCGGCATTCCTGATCTCGGGTGAGGACAAGATGCAAGTTGAGGAAGCTCTCAGCTCCGAACTTTCCAAAATCCGTACCTGGTTACCGATAACAAACTGTCACTACACCTTGGGAAAACTGAATCCATTCTTTTTGGGACCAAACATTCCCTCAGTAAGATGAAAGTTAATGACTTCAAGGTCAAAGTCGATGACACAATCATCTCTAGCAAAGAAGAGATTACCTATTTGGGATGTATTCTTGACAAATACCTCACAGGAGAAAGCATGGCAACAAAGGTGGTCAAAGGAGTAAACCAGAGAACCAGATTTATGGGCAGAGTTTCCCCTTTTGTCAACCCTCAGGCCCTCAGGACCCTCTCACAGGGGCCCTGATTCAGCCCCTTTTTGACTATGCTTGCTCCTCTTGGTACTCCAACACCTCAGTGTCACTGAAGACTAAGCTTCAAACCTCCCAAAACAAACTGATTCGACTACTTCTCGGACTGGGGCCCATGACCCACCTCTCTCCCACTCACTTTACCAGCCTAGGCTGGCTCAGGGTGGAAGACAGGGTTAAACAACAAAAAATGGGACTGGTCTTCAAAATTGTAAATGCAGATTTGCCCGAAATGCCCCCTATACCCGCTTATCTGTCAAAATACCTCCATAAAGTTAGTGACACCCACAGTCACGAAACTAGAGGGAGCGTAAACAACAATCTGGTACCACCCACCCATAAAACAAACATGGGCAAATTCTCCTTCTACACCACGGCCACCGAGGTATGGAATAGCCTAACCCCATCCCTCAAAAAATGCAGTTAGTTGGGCTCATTCAAAACAGCCCTAAAAACTCATCTTTCTGGAGGCCATAAGAGGAGGTAGTACCAGTTTCCCTGTAGACAGATGACCCCCTCCCTCTTTTTTTGTATATACTTTTATTTTATTTTTCATGATGCTTTTTTTGTACATAGTGGTATATATATTTTTTCTCTGTTTCTTATGTTGATTTGAACTGTTTGGTTGCTACTATACATGTCTATGAAATTAATTCAAGGACCCCAACGGAAACAAGTCCGCAAGGACTTTTTTGGTCGGACCTTTTAGACAAAAGTATTATAAATGTAACTGTGCTGTTTTACATTCTTTTGCCTAATACAATTTTCAATCAATCAATCAAAACACCATTATAAAAGGGAAGCTGTATTGTAATTGTTTGTAATGATTTATTTATTGACAATGCACAATGTACACATATCATTATCACATTTCTTTTTTCTTTTTTTGTAAACAAGACATAATAAAAAAGACAAAGAATAAAGGAAAAGACACAATACACAAAAACACAACAGAAAGAAGACAAAAATACAAAAACAGTCCTCCCATACCCTCCCCCCACCCCTTTCCCAGAATGGTACACTACTCAACCCTCAACTGTCTCTTATTTTCCTTTTTTCACAACACCTTTCAGACAGTATCAAATATAATAAAGCAAAACTAAAATAAAAAAACAGAGGAGATAGAAAAATCAACTATTAGGAGATAGTGATGGAAGAACGTCAAAGAAATTACCCCAGATTTTCTGATATATTGCAGGTTTTCTTCTTACATTATACAGTATCTTTTCTGGTGTGCAATAAGATGAAATTTCATTTAACCAATGTCTCTGTGAAGGCGAATTTTCAGATTTCCAATTAACTAGAATAACTTTCTTCGCGGCTGTACTGGCGAGCGACACAAAATATTTTTTATTAAAGTTTATATTGAGCAGATTGACGTCCCCCAGTAACCATATTCTTGGGTCATGTGGAATGTCAAATTCTACGATATCCGAGACACTGGACAAGATGAACTTCCAATAATCATCTAAGTATGGGCAGCTCCATAACATATGAACCAGGTTACCTTCTGATACTTTACATCTTTGGCACAGAGCAGAAATATTCCCATCAATCTTGTGCAATCTGAGTGGGGTTATAAATTCTATGAAAAATGTTAAATTGCATCTGTCTATGTTTTGTAGAAATCAACACTCTCTGGGATCTCTCTAGAATGTTTTGCGAATCCACATCATCATAAGTGCATCCCAAGTGGGGCGGCAGTGGCTCAGGGGTAGAGTGGCCGGGTAGAGTGAACTGGAAAACCGCAAGGTTCCCAGTTCGATCCCGGGCTGGGGCGCTCCCCTAGAGTTAGTGTCGAAGTGTCCTTGAGCAAGACGCTGAACCCCTAATTGCTCCCGATGAGCAGGTTGGTGCCTTGCATGGTTTCCTCCGCCATCGGTGTATGAATGTGTGTGTGAATGGGTTAATGGCACAATCAATGTAAAGCGCTTCGGATAGAAGCGCTATATAAATTTACCATTTACCATTTACCAAGTACTGCATTGTAATTGTGAAGAAAAAAACATTTTCTTGAATGTATCCAAATGTACCAAACTCAGTATTGATACAGAGTATCTATTTGCACATGACTAAACAGCACGTGTCAGGTTAACACAAGGAAGCAAACTACGGGGGATAGGAAACAAAACTATACTGAGACTAGAAAAAGTGCTCCTCGGAGCACAGGTCTCAGCCAGGTCAGGTACGTTATTGTGGCCTCCTGCTATAATAGGCCAATGTGAAAAGGGTGCCATTTCTTCTTAGGCCTTTCACGGCAATCGGACACTGCATTCATGATTTGAGGCATTTTGTTCCAAAAATGTGTTTTACTAAATTAGACCCGCTGGTGGCGCTATAACAGGCCAATGTGAAATGGGTGGCATTTCTTCCTCGGCCTAGTGGGAATGTGCGTGTGAAATTTCTCGGAAATTGCACGCTACGTTCATGATTTGAGGCGTTTTGTTCAAAACGGACCAATCCTGCAAACTTTGGAAGCCAACCTTAGCCAATCAGGATGGAATAAGGGAAATCGGACAGATCCGGTTGATCACATGACTATAGAGATACTGTGTACCAATTTGCATGACGTTTGGATACAATCTGTAGGAGTAACGTAAAAAAATGGGTTTTGCACAAATCGGCCTCCTGGTGGCGCTTAACAGGCCCATGTGAAAAATTTGGGGCAGAGGTTCTGAATTGGAATCCAGGGCGTGTGTGTGCACAGTTTCGCAGCAAGCGGGCCAACAGTGCCGGAGATTAGCTGGTAACACACGGACAGGACACACACACACACGGACGGACACGCGGACAGACAGGGGGTAAAACATACTCTCTCGCCAGGCCGAAACAATAACACTAAAGATACAGGGAATCAAGGAAACTACAACAAACAGTGGCGTAACTGAGGGGTAGCAAATGATGCGGTGCGGGGGGGCCACCAGCAGGGGGGGCCCCGCCTGCACTGATACAAATATTTTTACAGCAAAAAAAAAGAAAAAAGTTGATTTATATTGGTCAAATAGAACCGAATTAAACCCGAATTAGACCAGAATTATTTCGCGCGCGTGCGCTTTGCGCACGCGCACGGGGTTGTGCGTGTACGTGGGCCTCTCGTGAAACTCCCGCGGGGAGGCCCCGCGATTCTGCGTCACGCCACTGACAACAAACCCTGGCTACAGGTGACAACATGACACACCAACAAATAATTGCAAACACAGGGAGGTTTAAATAGACACAGACTTACAGGACACAGGTGAGCACCAAGGACATTAACACATGATTAGCTACGGCTAAACAAGACACAGTGAAAAACATTGCAAATGACTGGTGAGAAGACAGGTAACAGTAACTATAAGTAAAACAGGAAACACTAGGACAACACTACAAAATAAAGGTATGTAACTGTAAAGTAAAACCTATAAGTACAACACAAAACAGGAAACAATAAAATGTCACTACAAAATAAAACACAAGGCCACAGATCCTGACAGCCAGGTCATGCCTTGTTCAACAGTACATGGACATGATGCAAAATTATGAATTCACTTTACTTTATAAAAAAAAGAAAGAAGAAAAAACACATGACATACAGTATATAAAGATTAAAAAGGCAGACTCAAATGCAGAGAACCTACATAACTAAAGAAATGTGTCTGAACATACAGTAGTAGGCCTAATACATGACAAGGTTTAGGTTGTGTGACTGATGCAAGGTTCTTGATTTACCTATGATCCTAGTATTGTGGTGTCTACCTTGCTTACTGTAAGTCGCTCTGGATAAAGAACGTCTGCTAAATGTGTACATTGTAAATTGTAATTGCTCCACAGCCTGTCACTAATTAACTGAAATATGGTTATTAGATTATTTTAGTTTCAACAAATGTCCAACTCTTGCAATTCATGACAAGCTCTCACTAAAAACCATGAAACATCAACACGATGATGATTTCCTGTGTTTGCTGTTATCTTGTGATCTAACTATAGGTTATGGCATTAGTTATTTTTTCCGGATATACAGATTCTATATATAGCTCTAGCTCTCTCTCTCTCACACACACACACGCACACACACGCACACGCACACGCACACCCACACGCACACTCTGCCTGCTATGAAGAGGAAGGACGTGGACGTCAAAATTCTGTAGACTGAGTACAATGACACGGTAAAGATAGAGCATATACAGAGAAGAGAGCACCGCTGTTATGATCTTGTTAACTTATATTATATTTCCTCTTATGGACATTATCCACCAGCTAATTTGTTTTAAAACCTCTGAAGCCTTCAACCGGGAGGAGAGGCCTAACTATGAATGTTAGAGGAGCAACAAGTGGATTTGTGCTCTTCCTTTTGACTTTACCAGGTATTATACATATATTTATTAAACGTTTTAGAAGTTTGTTCTCTTTATTTCAGATGAACATGTGAGGAGCTGTTGTGATGTGATGTGATGATGTCATATGATGTCATATGATGTCAAATAAGTTGTATACAAATAATGACCTTTCTCACAGAGAAGGGTACATTGATAAAAGGCATGATTATTAGTGTGGTTTGTTGTTAGATCACAGGAACAATGAAAGTCGTGAACGATGCAAGTTTGGAATTCTCCCAACTGGTTATGCAATACCTGTTGTACCCGTTGTGTACCTTTTATGACCGTATATGGAGATTTCTGTATCTGTATGTCTGTGTGAGGCATTTCCAAATATGGAGTCCAGGCCAGTGTATGACGTCAGTACTATGACGTCATATTGATAACATCAGGATACTCCATATATTAGGGATTTGCGGAATTATTGTATTTTGTGATTATTATTCTTTGGTGATCCACTCATCCGACTGACTTTACAATCGGCACGCCGGAATAGTCTCCGTACCTGTATATGATAGGGTGTAATATGGAGCAGAGCCTGAACGGCGAGATCAAATAATATTCACACTTTTATTTACATTATAAATGTAATGTTTTTCAATCTATTTATGAGTTATCTGACTCAGCTTTCTGTTTGACTAGAGCTACTGATGTTTGCTCATTCGAATTGTTATAATCTATTTGTTCTCTACTACAGTTTTGACTATATTATATTATCATATACTACTTACACTATTATATTTGCTACTATTGTTATTGCTACTACTTGTATCTCTCCTCTGTCTCTCCCTCTTCTTTCCCCCCGACACGGTCGAGGCAGAAGGCCGCCCACCCCAGAGTCTAGGGTCTGCCTGACATTACTTCCAGTTAAGGGGGAGTTTTTCGTTGCCACTGTCGCAAAATTGCTTGCTCAGGGTGGGACTGTCGGGTCTCTGCTCTACATGTAAAGTGCCTTAAGACAACTTGTGATTTGACGCTTAAATAATAAAATTGAATTTAATTGAATTGAGCATTTGAGAGTGAACAGTTTAATGATGAAAGTTCAATGACAGACAACAGGGCGGTTTCACACTTTGGTCCCGGGTGCGCACCCCGGACCACATGGCAGATGTTGTGGTAGTGTGAACGTAGCGAACCGTTCCCCGTAACGCATCACCGTACCGTACCCGAAACCAGCTTGGAAGGTAGTCTCGGGTCCGATTGCTGCGGAGTCGGGAACGGAACGCGGCAGTGTGAATCCATCCGTACCAAGAGAAGGAAGTGGACTGCTAATCATATATAATTTATATATTTTTTTATAATGACGCATTATTTTAGCTGGGTTATACCTTCTCATAGCTCTACTTGAATGTTGACAAGAAATAATAATCCCGCTAGTGTTTGAGTAGCGCGAGCCGTGAAAAATAATAAACAAAAAACACATGTGTGGCGAACGTATTTATAAGGATAAATACACCAAGGATTAGTCCGTGACGTCTACTGCTAAAATACCAAGGATGCGTCCGTGACGCCAATATCATATTAACAGACGACGTTACATTTCGAGGTTTCAAAGACCAGTGCACACACTGCTTTGGTTGTGTATTGTTGATCTGTTGTTATTATAACTCAAGACAACGTCAGGAACACAGTCAAACTTTATTATTCACTCTAGAGTGACTTTTCTTCTGTGAATGACATTCTCTCTTCCAAAGCCCCATAGTCCACAGCGCCCCCATGAGGCACATATTTACCATTACTGTTAAATGAAATGGTCTCGAGTCTTGGCCAGTGTGAATGCTGGCCAGCCAAGCGCACTCTGGAACGGTTTGATTCAATCGGACCCAGTGTGAATCCGCAGGCCTCATTATCCAACACCATCTTATTATTAAGTTCCTAGTCTTGCGTATCCAGACAACTATTCCACAATCTCCGCATGCTATATATATAATAGTCTGGAACTACACCTCCCAAAATCCGAGACAGGAAGCTGTCATCTGTTTGCTATTTCCATTCATGAAAATGTATCTCAAAACATCTTTACATTGATTTTTAAAATGTCCATTTCTGCTAAGCAGCAAGCTATATAATGCTTAGACAGTGGTGTAAAGTAACCAAGTACTGTACTCAAGTACAATTTTTAGGTACTTTTACTTTACTGGAGAATTTCCAATTGTCTTTACTTTTACTTCTACTCCACTACACCTCAGATGGAAATATTGTACTTTTACTCCACTATTTTTTGGGCTCCCCAGTGTCTCTTGTACCCCAAAAATTTTTTTTTTTAACATTCAGTCATTCATTCTCATTTCAGAGATTTTCAGAATGGGCGTGTCTGAACAGGCCATTTCAGAATGGCAAGGCAAGTGACATCACTTGCATTGCCATTGCATTGATGATGGCCAGACAGAATTGCTCAGTAGCCCCCCCCTGCCCAAAAGGACGTTTTGGTATTGCAGCTGAAAGTGCTGTATAAGCCAGAGACAATTGACTTGGGATGAGTATATCTGAGTGATGATTTAGGCTCAAACCTTTTGAAAAAGGTTTGAGGGACATACACCATATGATATTAAATATCAATTATTATTTTTTAATTCATGGTTAAGTACATTTGGATACCAATACTTTTGCACTTTTACTCAAGTAAATTTTGAATTCCGGACTTTTACTTGTAACAGAATATTTCTACATTGCAGTAAACAAGTAAAGAATGTTAGTACTTTTTCCACCACTGTGCTTAGATGATTTTGATTTACTCTGATAAATTTGCGCGACTGCAAAGACAAAACGGAAGTGGGGAGGAGGCGTCACATCTGCTTTATCGCTTGATCATTTTCAGAGGTAGATACTAGGTTAGCCTTATGAAAAGCATATGAAATTTGTGGGAGGCAACGTGGGAGGCAACAGTCTGGCTCGCAATACTGCTAAGTTCCTGTTTGTCTCATTGACTAATAATGGGTGCATCTCCTGTCCTCTAATAACTTTATGATTATGATTATGATTATGTTCTGTGTCAGTGATACAGGGTCAAGATGGCTGGGGAGTAACCTACAACTCTCATTATGTGTGTGCCATTAAGGGATCAACTGTGAAGATGAGCTGCACCTACAGTCACCATCCCTTTTATTACACTTATGATGAAAATACTAGACATAATAGATCTAAACATCTTATAGTAAAAGACAGAGCCAGAGTCAAAGTCACAAGCCTTTTCTGGTTTAGTAAATCGGAACGCTGGGACTCCGAGTGTGGAGATTGTGTGGAGAACCATTGTGGCCAATCGGACAGCAGCTGTACCCTGACCATTAGAGACCTGAGCAGAATACAGGTTCACAACAAACAATCCAGATGGGAGTGGGAAATATACTGGTCACCCTGGAGTCACATTGGATGTCACAGGTAACATTATTTATTTAACCTTTATTTAACCAGTAAAATCACATTGAGACAACGTCTTTTGTTGTGCACGCTTCCAGAAGGCCAATGAACTCTATATACAAATATTTTTCAAATCGGTCAATGACAACTATGTAATTAATAACCACAGACCTACAGTCCTCCCAAGGCTATGTGTTTGAGAGGGTAAGGACTGTATTAAGCGGGTAGGGTAGGACAGTAGTAGCCTATTCACCACAGGGAATCGGCAAGGAATTCACAGGGAGACAGGGTGGAGTGTTGCACAAAGGCAAAGTCTATACACACCTCATCAACGTACCTCAAGAGTACTACAGAGAGAGGGAGAGATGCAGTTTTGAGGTACTGTGTCAGACAGCATGAGTATTATTATTGGGGCGTGCGTGCCTCCTGGTGGAGATTTTTAATCCAATAGCCTATATTGCACTACTTTACGAGTCCTTGCATTTTGCACTTAGATAGCTGACATCTAATGCGTTCCTTTGCACTGTTCATTTGGATGATTCCTTTAGTTTAACATTGTTTTTGTCCAAGTGATATGTGACTCACATCTAGTGGATTGTTACTATAATCATCTTTTCTTTTCTTTTTGTATTTATGGCACCTCTAGATATGCGGGTGACGATGACTCCTTCCACAGTGACAGAAGGACAGAAGGTGACACTGACCTGTAACACCAACTGTTCTCTGACTGACAACCCCACCTACATCTGGTACCAGAATGGACGGGTTCTAACCCACACACAGAGACAACAGAACTATATGGTTTTAGACCCAGTCAGCAGTCATCATGCAGGAAAATACTCCTGTGCTGTCAGAGATCCAGAAGGGCTCATAGGTCCAGGTCCCACAGAAACTCTGAAATCAGTTTTGTTTGGTTTTGGACGGTGTACTGATAATATATAAAAAGACTATATTGTAGTGACTGTCTTGGGGCATAATTCACCACGGGCTCTTTAAGAGAGTGGGGGGGTCTGATTAGAGACAATACAGAACAGGTGTGTGTTGTTGTGTTGTCAGTATGAGTGAGTGTGTGAAATAAATGGGACACGTTGTTCTGCGTGCCCAAAGAGAGAAGTAGCAGTACATTCCTTCTTGCAATTCCTACAATATGTTAGCTACTCGCCCTGAATTAAATTGAGCCCTATAGACAATTTTTTTTAAATGGCTTCAGTGTACTATAACAATCTATATAGTGTACATATCTTAGTTAACATAACATATAAATTATCTTTCTTGAAAATATAAACATTTAAAACTAGATGCTCCACAGATTGCCTTAGTGAGTCCATCTGATGCATTTATCCCTGGAGTGGTGTAAAGCTCATCAGTTCAATTAAGCTATTGATCACTGAACAACTCCACTGATGTTTGAGGTTGTTTGTCATGCTCCACAGGACGGAGAACTCATTACACGTCCACATTTCCTGCCCACCTGGATTAGCCCACCCCAGGTCATCAGATCAGAACCGGCCCTATAGGCATAGGTGGTATAAGCCTAAGCGGTCGCCTAGTCATGACACTGGGAGGGTGCACACCAAGGATTGATTGATTGATTGATTGATTGATTGATTGATTGATTGATTGATTGATTGATTGATTGATTGCATCCACCTGTTTAATTCTCTGTAATATCTATTTGGCAGATCACTTATTTATTATAATATCATAATATTTCATGCTTACAGAGCCTTGACACCAAAGTATGCTTAAAATAGATATGCTCAATAAATATATTTATTTCAAGTTGTCTGACTGAACTAAAATGAGATTTTTTATAAGCAAATATGTTGGATGGGTGATTTTCTCTGCCCATTTTCCAGTATTGTTCCATAAAGCCCTGTATGTAATTCAGACTCTCATTTACTTTAATTGTTTTAATGAGTACCTGATCCCCCAGCACCATGGACAGTACCTGATCCCCCAGCACCATGGACAAAAATAGCTGCAGCTGCAGGAATTCCCATAGTCGTTCTCCTCATCATATCAGTCTTTGTCTTCCTGTGGGTCAGGTAATGGACTTTGTTTTCCCTTTACACTTTAATTTAATTGGTCCTCACTAATGGTATTTTATCAAATTATTTTTATTAACGCAAGAACAATGGCTTCCATTATAGCATGCTAACTTTCCAGGAATAGAGCACACAGTTTCTTTTTTAGTTTTTTGAATACCTGCAGTTTCTATTAGCTTGGATTCCCCATCGATGATGTCACTGGTAGGCGGGTTTCTGAACTGTCCACAGCCCTGCCTCTGAGACACAGACCAAGTAGACAGAAATGGTACCATATTATAATGAGCATTAGTGAGGACCAGTTATATGAAGATATTACTATATCTGTAGGTTGAAAATGGGTGAAGTTGTGCTTTAAAAGTGTCAAACTCCTCCGTGAGAATATTCAGTCCCATTCCTGATCAACTGTGCAAGCCTGCAGTGACTTTTGACAGGAAGATCTCAAAATGTAAATGTCATCAGGAACAGGACTTGGCGAGGAGGTCGACACTTTTAGGGTCAGATTTCATATGGAAATTGGAAGGAAAAGAGTAATCCTTTCGGGTAATTTCAGGTCTCTCTCTCCCTCAGAACAACCCTGCACTCTGTTTCTGACTCAGATTATGAGATCTTTGGACAGTAGCAGCTCTGCCTCTGCAGCGCATGAGGAACCAATGGAACAGCACGCTGATGTTGACTACACCACCGTCCACTTCACTCGCTATAAGAAGAACCAGGAAGAGCCCTAGTTTTGCACCGTCCAACCACCACGGTCCCAGGGACAGAAGGATGACCACTATGGTGTGGTCAAATTTAAAAGGTCCAATGCTGCCCCCTGACACTGCAACTGCGACAGACAATTTATTCTAATTTGGTGTTTCTTCTTTTAGTTCTTTGTCCTCCTCACCTGCTGGTGGTGGTGCTGTCTATGTTCCACTAGTCTTTTTGGGGGGCCTATGATGCATGATTCAATGTTCAAGGTTCAAGGTTCAAGGATGTACTTTATTGTTATCTTGTGAGGTACATAAGAGTAAAACCTATTTTTGTTTGGCTTCCTTCAGACAATGCAGCAGCTTAGATAATAACAACAACTAGAAAAAGTGCTCCTCGGAGCACAGGTCTCCGCCAGGTCAGGTAGGCTATTGTGGCCTCCTGGTGGCGTTATAATAGGCCAATGTGAAAAGGGTGCCATTTCTTCTTCGGACACCGACTGCATTCATGATTTGAGGCATGTTAAAAACATTTGTTTTGCTAAATTAGACCTGCTGGTGGCGCTATAACAGGCCAATGTTAAAAGGGTGCTATGTGTTCCTCAACATAGTGTGAATGTGCGTGCAAAGTTTGACTGCAATCGGACGGTGCGTACATGATTTGCGGAATTTTGTTCAAAACAAGCCAATAATGCAAACTTTGGATGTCAAACTTAGCCAATCAGGATAGAATATGAAAAATCAAACACATCCGTCTTGATCACATGACTAATAGAGATCATGTGTACCGATTTGCATGACATTTGGATAAAATCGGAAGGAGTAATATAAAGAAATATGTTTTACATAAGTCGGCCTCCTGGTGGCGCTATAAAAGGCAGAAGTAAAAAATGCAAGGCAAAGGTTTTTCCTTGACCTCTAGTGAGTGTGCATACAAAGTTTTACACAGATCGGTGCAGTTATAGGTAAAAACATGAATCAGCCTGTTATAGCGCCACCATGAGGCTGATTTGAAAATTTTCAAATGGTATTCCTTCCTTGGCCTAATGGGAATGTGCGTGCAAAATTTCACGGAAATTGCATGCTGTGTTCATGATTTGAGGCATTTTGTTGAAAACGAAGCACTCCTGCAAACTTTGGAAGACATTTTTAGCCAATCAGGATGGAATATGAAAAATCTGAAAGACCAGTTTCGTTTAATGACTTTAAAGATACTGTGTACTGATTTGCGTGATTTTTGGACAAAATCTGTAGGAGTACTGTCAAAAAATATGTTTTGCACAAATCGGCCTCCTGGTGGCGCTATAAAAGGCCCATGAGAAATATTTGGGGCAGAGGTTCTGAATTGGCATCCAGGGAGTGTGTGTGCACAGTTTCGCTGCGATCAAGCCAACGGTGCCGGAGATTAGCTGGTCACAGACGGACGGACACACGGACACACGGACAGACGGACGGACGGACGGACAGGGGGAAAAACATACTCTCTCGCCATGCCTTTCGGCCTGGCGGAGACAATTAGTAGAGAGAGGGATCCTTTGAATGTTGTGCCCTTGCGTGCGCCCTGGCCGTCGCCAGACATCCATTGCAGGCGCGCGCCGCGGCGCTCTAACAAACCAAGTTGGCATTGCGGGTGGTTTTAGATGGCACTATACACTTTCCCAAACGTGTGTCAAAATAGCGATTTTGGGGATAATGCAACAACACGCCCACGGCCACACCTCCAGCCGCAAATAGTGGAGTCGGCATAATGAATAGCGGGTGTTCTGCCCCCCTACATTGTAGTGGTCATGTTTAGTTAATTGTGTGAAACAGCACCACTCTGTGGTAATATGTGTAGGGTTTCCTATTTTCTTGATTGGCAAGTGACTGCAATTGAGGTACAATATACTACAACCTGTGCTGCACAATCAAGGTGCAATAAACTACACCTGTGCTGCACAATCAAGGTAAAATATACTACACCTTTGCTGCCTACAGTCAGTAGTCAAAGTCTCCAGCTCCAGTGTACATGTTGTTTGTCTCCTGATGTGCCGTGGCTGACCTGTCACTCTTGGTTCAATAAAACCCTAAAGTCCAGTTTATAGACGACATACACAGAAATTACCGTTTACATGCGCAAGGCATCTTTATTGACAAACAAGGGAGATTCCCTCTATACTATGTGAATAAAAGAACAGCAAATTAATGATATAAAAACAATACGACCTGATATATCACGAAGGCAATTCGCTCCACATCTAAGTCTGCATGCAAACAAGCGTTCGGTTGAGCGCCTGGAGAATTCTGAAGTTCTTATCTATTACATTCAGTATATCAACGCTGTGGCTATCAAGGCCTGTCTTCTGACTGCACTCTATAAAGTAAAGGTTGACGGCCCAAGGTTCCACAATGGACCATCAACCCCTCCTTGGGTACGAATTTAGTACCCACAACAACACAAGATTAAAATCTAAACAACACTTTATAGAAATTACCCATTAGCATAACATATTTCATGTTTAAAAAAATCAGGTCCCATTATTCTCTTTTTGAGTCATGTGAGCCGAGGAAAACCCTTTTCTTTGAAGGGGAAACTCTGAACTAGGCTGGGGCAGTCCCAAACCTACCATCTGGACATGAGCTCTTATTGGGGACAATTACATCATTTGATTCCATATTGCATTGCTAAACTTAGGGTCCCTCAGTGGGGCATTCCCACTGAGTTTTCCTTTACAAGCAACTATTCTAACATGTGTAATATATATATATATAAAAAAAAATCATATATCTTGTTCTCTGTGTGCATTTTTGGTTTCTTCTCCAATTCCTCTGGTTGAGGTGGTCACTTTTCCGAGCCCGGAGGAGGAGGTTCCGACAGAGCCCAAGACTAGGCCCCCCCCCCAACCCATCCAGTGCCATTAACAAATGTACTTGGCACTGAATGAGCTAAGAGACGGAGGTCCCACTCCCGAGCCCCCCGGGTCCGTACCCTCCTGGGGCCTGAGACCGGAGCCCCCCGTATTATACACAGGGGCCCCAACCCCCAAGCGCCAGTCAGATCCGTACCCTCCTTGAGGTCGAAAGTCGGGCGTAGATATCGTGCAGGGGTGTTCTTCGTCAAGTTCAGCATGGGGGCCCAGGTGGCAATATAATGTTTCTGTGGTGTGTGTTGGGATCACTCTGTCACTGCTCTCTTATCACTTGCCATTTGCGAAGGGCAAGACAGCCTATTTTAATGTGCCTAAAGCTGCCAGGGAGATCGCTACGATCAGATTATGTCCCCCAACATTACTATCAAAATCAAAATCTAAATTAATATGTAATCTGGGGTCGTTCAGTGGCCTTGGGCAGCATAGATGTACCCCATGAAACAATGGTATGTTCCTGTCTGGCTGAGAGTGATATTGGTACTACTCAAATTAAATGTGTAGTGTCCCTCCTTTATCTAAAAAAAATATTGGGTGGGGGTTTGATGGTGAGTCTTTGCTCTCTGTATGCAATCACTGAAATGTCTCTGTAATGGTCACTCTGCCATAAGTCTCACTTAAGTCTTTCGAACCTCCCCACCGGGGCGCAGTCCCAGGCTAGACCCCTTTCCACTTGAGGTCTACACCCAGGTCACCCTGGATAGAGAGTTCAAGTCTCCTGCTTCCCGGCGTCTTCTTTTCAAAGCCCACCGATCACAGGAGCATCACTCGCTTAGTAACTGTAGCACTCCGGCGGTCGCTTTCAGCTTGTGATGGCCTGACTGTACATTGAGCCGAACGCAGCGACCACACCCGCCTCCTGTCAGGGAGCACGCCATGGAATTAATGCTTTTTGCGATCCGACCGGCGGGTGACCCAGTCGATAGCGATCCCTTACCCGTAGGCGTGGTTGGCGCCCCAGGCAGGAAACCGACGGTCTTGTCCTGGCCCCGCTTGGCTACGGGAACCAGAATATTAACCGTTTTCACCCGCCTTGCCTGTAACCGGTGAGTCACGCACTCCCGTCCGGTTAGGTGTGGACTGTCATCCACGCACCATGTGCTGCCAACCCTAGGAGAGAGCGGCAGTCGGCACACCGACTAGACGGAGACACAGCTAGGATGTTGATTCATCCTTGACAGAACACGGGGGCCCTTCAGTCTCTCCCCAGCACTATAAATGCGTCTTTAACGTGCTCTGGGAGCCTTGCGACCCCGCTGCCGCCTGTTGTGCTCAAGGATTGGGGAGCCTACCCCCTAACCTCAAGCACATTCATTTAACAAAAATGAACGGCAACATTACAACACTTCGACATGTAACTTTAGTCACTTAACATTATACTATGTAACTCAATATCAATATGCTATCATATTATTTCCCTCCTTGACCTGACACCCGGCAGGGCACACAGCATAGGAATGTGCAGAGGCCAGGGTGCCACCCTCCTTTACCCTTTTTGACATACACAACAACACATACCATACACAAAATGTAATTGGAAACACAACAAAACAACTTTCCTGTGCTTTATGCACAGGTCAATTGACATTATCCTCGGGCTGTACAAAATTGTACAATTCTCTTCTGCAACCCATGACCTGTTTCAGAGAAATGGAAGGTTAACGACAGCACAATTGTATACGTCTCTCCTGCAAGCAGTCGACCTGTTTTAGAGAAATGGAAGGTTAACGACAGCATACACAACCTTAATCACACCTTGGTCAATCAGTGGTCACATGGTAATTGAAATAAACGTTAGGTCAATGATGAGCAAGGTAATTGGATACATCTAGCACCAAAATCGATGATGTAAAGTATGCATTCTTTTGAAGATAGTGTAGGTTTCAGTCAGTCCACCGCAACTGGCAATAAACTGTAAAGCAAATGTCAGCAATGTATGAAATCACTTGACATCCACTCTGCACCCAAAACCCGGCATGTTCTCATAATGTACACCAAACGTAATGTAATGTAATGTAATGTAGACCATTACCATAAGGGGGAGATATTTTGAGCAGCACACACAAACACCTCACTTCGCTGTATGTGAATCAAATCAAGCCAGAGCACAAAAGGAGCCAACACGCGCACAGCCCCGAAGTGTGCACCCTTCTGAGGCCATGGACCGTGCAGCTACCCCCGTGGTCATAAATGTTCTGCTAGGCATCACCCAACGTGCTCGTGAGTCTCTTGACAACACCACTTAACTCAACTGCAACAGAAATCAACTACCTTTCAATTCACGTAACAAATTTAGATAAGCATATAAGATATTTTGGTATCTTGTAAGGGCCTAAATGTCCCCAGTAGGTATGATATCTATTGTTTAGGGCCTAAACTTAACTTGCTATGGTTCACCCTGTCCACCCTGCCACAGTGTGATCAATTTATCGCTCCAAAAAATCTATCACTTCTAATGTTGGAATGCAAACCTCTTCGCTTAAATAATGTTATTATTCACGTAACATAAAAACATAAAACACTTAACTCTATTTAAGCCCTATTTTAGCTATAACCAGGCAATAATTCTCATTTCAATCACTTAAGTCTTTCGAACCTCCCCACCGGGGCGCAGTCCCAGGCTAGACCCCTTTCCACTTGAGGTCTACACCCAGGTCACCCTGGATAGAGAGTTCAAGTCTCCTGCTTCCCGGCGTCTTCTTTTCAAAGCCCACCGATCACAGGAGCATCACTCGCTTAGTAACTGTAGCACTCCGGCGGTCGCTTTCAGCTTGTGATGGCCTGACTGTACATTGAGCCGAACGCAGCGACCACACCCGCCTCCTGTCAGGGAGCACGGCATGGAATTAATGCTTTTTGCGATCCGACCGGCGGGTGACCCAGTCGATAGCGATCCCTTACCCGTAGGCGTGGTTGGCGCCCCAGGCAGGAAACCGACGGTCTTGTCCTGGCCCCGCTTGGCTACGGGAACCAGAATATTAACCGTTTTCACCCGCCTTGCCTGTAACCGGTGAGTCACGCACTCCCGTCCGGTTAGGTGTGGACTGTCATCCACGCACCATGTGCTGCCAACCCTAGGAGAGAGCGGCAGTCGGCACACCGACTAGACGGAGACACAGCTAGGATGTTGATTCATCCTTGACAGAACACGGGGGCCCTTCAGTCTCTCCCCAGCACTATAAATGCGTCTTTAACGTGCTCTGGGAGCCTTGCGACCCCGCTGCCGCCTGTTGTGCTCAAGGATTGGGGAGCCTACCCCCTAACCTCCCCGCCTATACTTAAAGGAGAATTCCGGACAAATTAAGTGTTCCGGACAAATTAAGTGTTATCTTACTGGTTGCTTGTTTCCAGAATCTGGCAACACGAGTTGCCAGGTTCTGGAAAGAAACAAGCATCCAGTGTTAAATCGTTCGCCATTAACGGCAGGCTCGCAGGAATTTTCAGCGCATGTTTGACTATCATGAGACTCTACAATGAATCGTAGTAGAGAAAAAAATAACATTGCTTTGGTTATAATAGACGAACTTCACTAACCCACTCGCTCCCATTATAACAACGGAGGGTGTTTAAAAAATGACGACAGGGGAATATATGGAAAAAAAGAACGCCACTTTTTACGTCGCTAGGTGAGTAACGAGACATGAAAGATAACACTTAATTTGTCCGGAATTCTCCTTTAATTATTATCACAACTCTGAGGTTCCCTTGTGCACTTCAGTCTCGTTCATCTGTGCCTGTCTTGTTGACACAGCCACTGAATTGGGTGAAACAGCTGAACTGTAAACATCTTGATAAGAAAGGACATCTACTGCACAGTGTCGATATGGAAAAATTAGAGCTGCTCGCCACTAAAATCATCTTCATGTCCTCCCTTAATTTTTCCCTACATGTATTGTCTTTGGTTTTGAACAAATATAATATGTTCACACTTATAACTTAATTAGTCGTTACATGTGCCTTCATAGTTTCAGCTTTAGAAAAACTGAAAAACAACAGGCCTTGCATACTTAGATTACTTTGAAAAAAATATAGTTTGAATGTGGCATTCTATTTAGCAATAATTCCAAGAGTTTGTCACTTGTCAATTAAGTCCATTGGACCTCCCTCAACAGGGTTGTTTTTCTCACTTATTACATTATTAAAGTTATCCCTCTGTAATTGTTTTAGTCTTATTGTTGTGTAAGTTCAAAACAGAACGAATTATGTTTTGGATAACGATACGACCAAGCACTAATAGCTCTGGTGTGTGTGTCTCCCTTGCTATTGTATCTATAAACGTAAATCGTGTTGTGTCCTCTCCAGATCGATAGAAATGTATGTATTTGCACATGTCGAGGCTACAACAACAGAGAGTGGGCAAGAGGTCAACCCCGGCTGCGTATATTCCATTGGCTGAAGAGACGAGAGGTCATGTGTCCGTGACCATAGCATAGTAGTGAACTAGTGTAAAGTCTCTGAAACATTCAAAGTCTGAGTAACCCAAGCATCCCCAAGGCTTGGTGTCTGTTCCCCGTAGGTGTCATCAGAAGTGAGTCTCAACCACGTCACAGCTTGTATCTATTGCTGGCCCTCTACGTCATGTCCAGAACGATGGTTTATGTTGTGGTGTTTCACTTGTAGCGCACACAGTACAGTTCCATGTCCCATCAGGTCACAGCTGGAAGTGAACCCCTGCCACTCATGCTGTAAGTCAGCGTCGAATGTGGAATCAATACATCTCTAACTTCTGTGAAGGTCCATTTTGGGAATATGTCACTTAATGTATGGATTACCTACAGGCACTGTGTCTGTGGCACTTGAATGTATTTTGATACTGCAGTCTGTGTGGCAAATCTCGCTATGGTGCATGTGATGTCAGTAAGGCCTCTGTTCTGCTCTTGGCCTTCATGTGCGCGTGCAAGCCATGTTTGGTCTATAACAACTAATGTTTTATGATCACTGCACTCCAAAATGTCACTCTCCACTACAGTATATGTTATGCAGCTTGGCCGTGCTAATGAAACAAGGAATTAAGAGTTCACACTACAAGCGTTTGGGCTTTCTGCCCACTTACATTCTTAAACGTATTATTGTTATTATTATTATTATTATGATTATTATTATTAAAGTTATAATTAGTTATGTCACTCACTCATACACTGACTTTTTGTACACCATAATTGATTTGAGCGAAAATATAATTACACAATATAGTTGCCCCATACCTAAACATACAGATTAATTTGAATATTATTGTATGCAAGCTACTGTTTTCTCTATATTTCTGCAGAATTATCTGAAGAAACTAATTTATTTGAACGTCATATTTCTACTCTCTTCTCACCTCTGACCTCGCTTTTTTATTTTATTTTTTATAACTGACTCCAATCATCTAATCTAAGGGTGGCCTTCCCTAGTTATCAGTGTCCTTAATTTCTGGGATTACTAAATAGTTATCGCACATTTCAGACTGTTCATAACTGTAACAACAATAGCAGATCTACAAGCTTGTATAAGTATTAAGGATATAAGCGGGCTTGGTCACAGTACAATATTTCTGCATTTATTTTATTATTCTACAGAGAATTTAGTTGATCTACACACTTATTTTGGGTCACTAATTTCAACCAGATTTACTTCCACTGTCCATGACTACATTTTAGCTGGGAGCATTCACATGAAAAAAAATGTTTTCCTTTTCCACTGACAGTGTTGTCGTGGGAATCTTATCAGTGTGTGTGTGCCACTACAGGCATCTGGTAATGGGTGAAGGTCACAGCGCCTTCCTTCCCCCCCATTCTTTCAACTGTCTATTTTAACAGATTTAAAGAATAAGCAATTTCTCTCCCTCAATGCATGGCTCAACAGCCTTTTGTAATTCATGAACTGTAATTATCTCCTCTTTTTTTTAAAACTCTAGTACTAAAGTACTAGTCAACCTGACGTTGGATAACTGCAGTATGTAAATTCTCAGGGGTATAGGCTTCAATATAACTCAAATATTTTAATTCAGCAAAAAAAAATAAAAAAAAAGTAGTAGGTGTCTTGGATGCACCTTACGTGAATGTGGGGTATATCTGAGTTTCTTTCTCTTTCTCCTCCCCCTGGAAAATATTCCCCTAGTGTCTCAGTCCTTGGCCTACACGCCGTTCACTCAGAAGTAAATCACTGTGCCCCACTGAGTCAGACTCAAAATGGTACGCAGCCATGCACTTGTGAATGCACCACAGTAACCAGAATCAGTAGTACTCTACACGGCCACCCCAAGCAGAACGATATGATTTGTGTTCAGCCCAATTACACATATGGACCCAGGAACGGCAACGATCGAGGGGCACATATGAAATATGTTGAACCACGACCCTAATGTATAAAATGGGTGCGCCTGTCATTCATACGCTCACAATTCCTAATGCATTCACCTCTAACACTTACCCCAAAGTGGGACACACATATAGCTGCAGCAGTCACACGGTCAGTCACCACTTGTCAGGCGTTCAGTGTAAAAACCAGTTGGGGATGTGTCCGGTGGCGTAACGAACATATACAGAACGGACCAGCAGTCTGTGTGCAGCACACCTCCTGCTTACAGTAGATACAAACATGTACACTTAACAATGACACAATATACCAACTTTGTTACATACAAGACAAACCAAACAAACAAACAAACGGTCGCAGTGTATATTTTTTTCAAGACTTCACTGTAAGTCTAAACCTTCACTCGGTCGCAGTGTATATTTTTTTCAAGACTTCACTGTAAGTCTAAACCTTCACTCGGTCGCAGTGTATATTTTTTTCAAGACTTCACTGTAAGTCTAAACCTTCACTCGGTCGCAGTGTATATTTTTTTCAAGACTTCACTGTAAGTCTAAACCTTCACTCGGTCGCAGTGTATATTTTTTTTCAAGACTTCACTGTAAGTCTAAACCTTCACTCGGTCGCAGTGTATATTTTTTTCAAGACTTCACTGTAAGTCTAAACCTTCACTCGGTCGCAGTGTATATTTTTTTCAAGACTTCACTGTAAGTCTAAACCTTCTATTTAGGGGGCATCCCTAGGCTGCAGAGCCAGCCGTTCACGTCACCTCGCTCGGATGCTGGAGCTAAACATAGGCTATACGCTATCTTTTCCTTTGAACCCGGCGTAACTTCGGGGCCGTTGCTGGGAGGATAATCGGTCCACCCAGCCAACCTAACGGGACATCATGGGGTAAAGGGAGTTCAAAGCCTAGCTTAATACACAAAGGTCATTCAATCTGCTGTTCAGTGGTGACTTCACATGCAAAGAATCATTTTTACACATTATCTTTAACAATTGACCTAAATTTGATATAATACAATTCACATATAGCACCGTGTGTACCCTTCCTGGGGCCCCTAGGAATTGTAGCACATAGTGTATGGGCGAATTGTTGTTTGAATCCTATGGATCCAACGGTCGTCTGGACTGGACAGGGTCACGGTCGGGGTCACCAGCTGATGTGCCGTGGCTGACCTGTCACTCTTGGTTCAATAAAACCCTAAAGTCCAGTTTATAGACGACATACACAGAAATTACCGTTTACATGCGCAAGGCATCTTTATTGACAAACAAGGGAGATTCCCTCTATACTATGTGAATAAAAGAACAGCAAATTAATGATATTAAAACAATACGACCTGATATATCACGAAGGCAATTCGCTCCACATCTAAGTCTGCATGCAAACAAGCGTTCGGTTGAGCGCCTGGAGAATTCTGAAGTTCTTATCTATTACATTCAGTATATCAACGCTGTGGCTATCAAGGCCTGTCTTCTGACTGCACTCTATAAAGTAAAGGTTGACGGCCCAAGGTTCCACAATGGACCATCACTCCCCTCTTGCTAAAAGCAACGTCTGTGAGTAACTTGGATGTTTGATTACGTGATATTAGGTTATTTTATGTGTTACTGTATGTTGTGTTTGCATTTATACAAATATATTTTACAGCAGCTAAAGGTATATCTGTCTGTAGATTAGCTCTGTTTGTCACATGCTTTCTGTATTGAACAGTAATTTGGAAATGTCTGTAGGCCTATTGTTGTTGCAGTTTCACAAAAAAAGTACCAGTAAACTTCATAAAGACAACGCCTTCTCCGTGGAGTTTGTTGGGAAATGTTTAGCTGGTGGGCTAGCTGGCATCTGCAGTTAGTGAGGCCTACACAGCGGGTATAGCGGGCGCAAAATAGCGTTTAGGGACAGTGCCAGCTCCCTTCTCCCTAAGGGACCAGTCGAAATTTACATAAGGGGGGGCATGGAGTAAATGTATGTGCCCTGATCTAAAATGCCATGACCCTCCCTTTGACAAAAAAAAAAATCAATGACCCTCCCCAAGTGATTAAAAAAAAAAGAGTAACCCTCCCCGCCTAGAAGTGTCACGATATATTGTGTCACGATATAGCCTATCGTGGTATTAAAATGTGATGATAGGTATTGTCATGATGTCATACTGTATCGTAATATTTTTTTTTGTTTTTTTAATACAAAAAAAACACTTTCTTTTTTTTTGCCGGTGAAAGTTAGGAGTTTTTACTGTATGATATGAAATGTAAAGCGTATCACAATCATAGTAATTATTAATCATGTCCTCCATCACATTCAAGGTATTTTGGAGAGAAATGAAACAGACTCCAGTCAGTCACTTTCAGTTTAAAGCACTGCAGAGGGGAGGTGTTGTGTGTCAGCTGATGCTCGTTGACGCTCGTTAATGTGACATGCATCTGCACTCTCAAATAGGCCTACATCTAATCTAAGATTGTATTATACTGTATCTGGTATTATAGATTTTTTTTAGCTGTTGGAAATAACTAGGCTGCATTTGGTTGGTAAAGTCCAGATGACAAAAATATGAGGTTTGTGGAATTTATAGTTATGCAGTCTTATATTATATTATATTTGTTATATTAGTGTCTATCTGTCCTCTGAAACAATGGGTTTATAGTTAGTGAGAACTTCACTTCTCCATTAAGCTTGCACAAATGTATTTATTTGTGTGTACAAAGCACTTTGTAATTGTTTCTAACTTGCTTTATAACGTTATTTATAAGATGATGGCCAATGTTGATGATACATGAGAAAAGAACATTAATAATATATCATATCGATATCATGCCCAACATCATGTATCGTATTGTGAAATTCTTGACACCCCTAACCCTCCCCATCAAATACAACATGACATTTAAAACTGATATGTCCAATGTTTTGCTTTCCACATTGATTAGAACATTGCTGTAGTGTAGTCTTGCTAAATGCACAGTGTATCTGTAGTAGTGGTAGCAGAATGGATAGTGTTCTCATCTTACATGTGGGAAACCCATTGAATCCTGGTCAGATTGAAGAAAGTTGAATATTTGGTAACCAGTAGTTTAAAACTTTTGTCACTCTGCCCTTTTAATTATCAACTACAGTGACTACAACTACACTGTTGCCTACATAAAACAAATTAGGCTATCAATTATGGCCTGATGCTTCTGGTTTTACTTGTGGAGCTAGGCATCTATACACAACTGTCCATATAGATCCACATTAATCACATGCACAGAATTACTTCAAATGATTATGAATATCCAGTTATAGTAGGCCTATTTATAATGCATCTCTCCAATAACGCCTGTTGAAGTTTTGCTTAATTGTTCAACCACCATCGTTAAGACGCTGAATAGATTTGACTGGGTCGTTCACACTCGCTGTGCGTTGATGGCTTGTTAACAACCGTCATTGATTCTAAATAGACAAGGTGATACTTGATTTGAATTCTTTGTATCCTTTGAAATGGAGAGGGGTCATTGACCACTGTTCTGCTGTACTAAAAAGGTATATAAAAAACGGACTATTTTATCAATTCAAAATTGCATGACCCTCCCTTGGATTCAAAGTAAAATTAGCTGACCCTCCCTTGGACCAAAATTAGAAAGGCATGACCCTCCCCTATTTTCCTCCATGCCCCCCTTTATGTAAATTTCGATTGGTCCCTAATTCACGGGTAATGGGACAAAATTCAAATTTAGCAGTGCCAAAAATAGAGCCTTACGCGCCAAATGGATGAGGGTGATCAAGAGAGATAAGGGTGATCAAGAGAGATAAGGGACCAAGTTTTAGAATAGCTCGTGGGAGCACCTTCGTGTGTAGTGAACACTTTGATCCGGGGGATCTAAAGAAGTCAACCAAAACCAATGGATGAACTCATATAAAACAAGGAGCAGTGCCTTAAAGATTCCACTAGAATGAAGGGGTAATAATTAACACACAACAATGTTTACTTTTACAATAAAGGTCACATTAACTTGTGTGTTAAAGTTAGGTTAAGATATTGCTTTGTTAAAATAGGCGTTAACTAGCTCTATATTCTGATAGAAGGCGTTGTGTTTTTTTCAGTAACAGGGGTCAACCTACCTGCTACCAAATGGACGCAACCAAATGGACCCGTGGTCCATGTATTTGTACCACCCACCCATAAGCATTTAAACACCCACCCATAAGCATTTAAACACATTTAAAAAACGTTTTTCCCTCGCCAAACTTTGAAACATTAGGTATTTAGCCCCTTTCCCGACAAGGTACAGTAGCATGACAAGGCTGGTCCCATTGGAAACCAGAGGTTGTCTAGAATCAAATGGTATCTCTATCTTTGGGCTACGTCTAAATTTGAGCGTGTCTCCGAAAGACAGTCTCGCCGATATTCCAGCCAGTCCACCCAATCCTGCAGGTCTCAAAGGGGTAATTGGGAAAAAAAACACACTTTGGACCACATTTTTTCTTGGGATCATCAAAATCCCTATATTAGAGGTCCTATGGATGGCAAAAATCCAAACTAGAAAAATAAATAAGAAGGTAATGATGAAAATCACGACTATACTGTCACTCCGCGTTATTAATTTATAGAACTAGTGTAGGCTACTGTATATTGATCACATGCACGCCACACACAATAGACTAGTAAGTCTTACCATCTGATGTGTGGATGAAAGCTGTGTCCAGAATAGATCCATTCATTAACCATTCCGACGCAGGACATTGATATTATATTAATCCAAAAGACGGATTTCCCCTCAGTAATCAATAAACTCTGGTCCATCGGATAGCAGCTTTCCACTTCCAGTATGCTCTGGAGCAACATCATCTTTTTACCTCTGTTAGCAATGTTCATTAGAAAAGGCTTATACAGTATCCTTTCCACGTTTTATTAGCCTTTTATTTGGTCATGGGGTTAAACGTTGTAAACTTCTTTATTCTCATTACATAGAGAGCATTTATTAATTATTACGTGATCCATTGTGCGATCGAGGGACTCGCTTCCAGACGGAACAGATATACAAGTTGTCAAGGCGATGCAACGCCGAGATCTGCACCAGTGTTGCCAGATGTTGTGAGAGAAATAAGCAACCAGATCTAGGAAAACAAGCCCAAAAGAAGCAACTTTGAGGCACTAGGCCATTATGAGCCCTTTAATTAAACCTATATACTGTATACATTGAAAATAGCCGATTTAAACTCAAATTGAAAATAGCTGATCTACAAGCTCACAATGCTTTGCGATGCGACGCGTTCTGAGCTTGTAGATCTACTATTTTCAAAAATATTCTTGAAATAAAATGTGGAATATTTGGATTTTTAAAAACATTAACAGCACAAATCTGGTACGGGGCTCCAGCTGGCACAAAATATTTTCAGATGGGGGTTATAGGGACAAATTAGCCTACATATTAATTTGGGGGTCCATGACATGACAATATTTGAGAACCACAGGTTAAAATTATTAAAGAATTGTGAAGCAAGCCCAAATAAGCAACTACACCTAAGAAACAAGCCCAAAAAACTGCAACCTGCAACTACCAATAGGCTATATACAAGCAACTTCACAGAAAAATAAGCCCAAATTCGGATATGGCAACACTGTTCAGTACGGTGAAGTTGAAGTTGGATTGTTCATTTCCTGTTGCCTTTTATGGTGTGAAAAGGGGTGTGGAACAATGCAAATGAACTTCTTGGGAACTCGCTTGAGATTTTGCGACCAGCTGGCATGCCGTACAGATTCATCATGACATACACCTGTGATCCGCACGTTTGAGGGATTTACACACCCCTTTGTGAATTGCACGTCAGTTTTAGCTTACAGAAAATACCCCCTCCTTTAGGAACTTTATTTACACCTTATTTACGACCAGCTTAGTGAATTGGGGCCTGTAAGTGACTTTTTCTTTTATTGCAATAATGCAATGTTATTGTTACATGTGACAATTCATGAGGGAGATATGGGACTATCCTAAACAACGGAGAGACTCGGAGTAGAGACACTGCTCCTTTATGTGGAAAGGAGACAATTGTTGACAAAACTTGTAACGTCAGTACTCAGGTACAATGTTTTATACTGACACATGTACAGGATTGTCTTCATTGTTTTCCCTCATAAAAATATGTACAAATTGATATATTTAAACAACATATTTTCACAATTCATAACTATTTAGTTTGAAAGAGTATGGGTTACTATAAAGTATCATCATCAATGTTGATGTATGACAGAACAAGCAAAACAAACTGAAATGCTTGGTCCTAGTTAGAGCACAGACCATCACATGTCTCCTCCGATGTCATCAAGGTCGCTTATTTTCACCCAACAGTGAGGAGTTTCCCAAGGAGGACGTGACGCATGTGTACTGTATAATCAAGAAGAATATTTTAATTGTCAAGAAGGTTTTATTCGTCACTGACTTATTAACTTATTAAATGTTCTCACTCCTCCCAGTTCCACACCCAACTGAACAGGCCCCCTGGCCAACCTGGAGGACTAGTGCAGAGATAACCCTCCCCACCTGCCTTCCTGCAAACATTGCCATTTATTTAGTTTGGAGCGCCAGGCCCAGCTGGAGGCACCATGGAGGATTTGAAACTCTGAGGTGGAGGGCAGGAACTTTGTGAACTCTGTGAACCCTGTACCACCAGAGAACCATATAGAGATTGAAGATCTCACTCACAGTCACAAACACACACACACACACACACACACACACACACACACACACACACACACACACACACACACACACACACACACACACACACACACACACACACACGAAAAAATGCATCACATGCATGCACCTGGGACGTATCATCAGTGTTGTAGCCTGGGGTCAACGGGTGTTTCGGGTCTCGCAACATACACCCTCGCCCGGGTGACCCAGCCGGGGTTGGTCAAGCCCCGATTTATGTCCCAGTAGCTACCCACGGTCAGTCCTCTTAGGGTAAGACAGGGCCACTCAATCCACACTGCTTGCCTAAGGTAGTCCATCGTGACTGAGGATGACTTCTGCTACTATTTGTGGGTCCTTTGACCTACAGTACAGTGCCATGCGGGATGCATACTGTGGAGCAAGTGAAATCCTGACCCGGTGGGGCAGCTGACCCGGTGGGGCAGGTGCAGGCTTGGCCAACTTCCTTCCTCTGACTTCAAGGAGTCAACTTGCCAATTGGACTCCTTGTTGGCAGAGTCCAGGCCAGGAAGAGTATCTAAAGTGGCATCCTCTAGGATGCAGGCCTGATGACACACACGCACACGCACACCAAACACACACACACACACACACACACACACACACCAGGGGCGGAGCGTCCGGGGAGGCCAGGGAGGCGGCCGCCTCCCGGCCCGCGACCCTCGCGGGCCCGTGCCGTCAGATAATAAATCGGTAAAATCAGGCAAAAATAAGAATGAAACAACATAACCCTAACCTAACCCTAAAACCGAAATAAAGTGACAAAAAGCCCCCTAAAAAGTGACCGAAACCGCAGCAAACCCGCAAAATTTTTGTGCACCAAATTTTTCAGATCTGCCTTTTATAGAACCACCTGGAGGCAGATTTCTTTTTTATATTGCGCCTACAGAGTTTGTCCAAACATCACGCAAATTGGTACAAACATCACGCAAATTGGTACAAAGTATCTCTATAGTCATGTGATCAAGACAGACCTGTCCGAGTTTCAGTGTGCTATTTCCATCAAACGTTGCACACACATTCCCACTAGGCCAAGGAAGAAATTCCACCTTATATTTTTCAAATCAGCCTCATGGTGGTGCTATAACAGGCCAATTTGTGTTTTTACCTATAACTGGACCGATCGGGCGAGAAACTTTGCACGCACACTCCCTAGAGATCAAGACAGATCGGTCTGATTTTTCATATTCCATCCGAGGGCCACGCTATGAGCTTGTAGATCTGATATTTTTGAAAAATATTGAGGATTTGTGCAAATCTTTGAATACATATTTTTTAAGCAAACATTTTTAATTCAAATCTTAGCTTCTGGGGGTCCCTGGAACAAAATATTTTGAGATGGGGGTCGGCTGCCAAATACATTATCATGCATTATTATGCACTATAGGCAGAGGAAGAAATGCCACCCTTTTCACATTGGCCTATTATAGCACCACCAGGAGGCCACGATATCCTTGATTCTTCTTTATTCAACATCTGCACTTTTTCTAGTTACGGGGCCAGAGCTCAGCTCTGGACCTGTTTTAATGTTGCCTGTATTCTTCTGTTTCTGCCACTTTTCGCAGTTCTGGGTGAACCGTGCTGTCGCTTTTTACGAAACTCTGCCATATGGTAGATGGTCATGAAAAACGATCAAGAAATAATTCTCACAATCTTTCGTCAAAAGGTGGCGCTATAGCACTCAATTGAAAATGCCAACTTTGAACAGGTACAACTCATGCCCTGTTTGACCTACAGCCATAAAACGTCAATACACACAACTTTTACCCTCTGACTTTTGACCTCTGACTTTTAGATCTCCCACCATTTTGAATTATATGAAAAGCAGCTAAAATCTATCTCCTCCTGGGATTTTTGAGTAATCTGCACGAAACGTTTTACACATGAACTTTGGACCTATGCCGACAAAACGGTGGGAGCGGATTTTTTCTAAGTGAAAAAATGAAGCTTTAATGAGCCAATGAATATTGCAGTTTTATGACAATTATTCATCTGCCCCTAACACAGACACGCAGACTCACATTTATTTGAAACTTTGCGGTAATGTAGAGGGTCATTCCAAATATCACTGAAACCAATCTTACTCCAATTGGTCAAAGGGGGGAGCTATAGCGATTTTTTTTAAATGCAAACTTTAAACAGGCAAAAGTCATGCCTCGTTTGGCCGACAGCCATTAAACCTGCTTACATATGTGCCTTGATGAGGAACACATCTATCACGTTGACCAGTAAGCTCCGCCCTTAGATTGTCCGCAATTTTGAGCAGTTTGAAAAACACTTAAACCCAGGATTTTTCAGCTATTTGTGTGAAATGGTATCATCTGTCTGACCTCCGTTTTCACTGGATCAGGTCTGTTGGTCCAATGGCTTCCCGCTTAAGTGAATGTTTCACAACATCAAGGTTGCCGGTTTAAGCCTCACTTGGTGGAGTCTTCATTTAAAGTGCATTGCAAACAACAAGACTGTATTAATGAATACATGTGCAATTGATAACGATAACATGAAATGCTTATCTGAGAAGGTATGTTTTTGCAATGTATGACATACTTCATTCTGAAAATAGCCGATCTACAATCTCAAAACTTTTCGGATAGCAACGTGTTTCTGAGCTTGTAGATCGGCTGGTTTCACTGGTTCACTTTTATCTTCAACAGACAATCTCAGCCTAGACAAAGCTATAGCACTATAGGTAGTGTTGCAGCCTGTCAATCCCAAGGTAGAGAGTTCGATTCCTGTTAATGGCAATAGGTTGAGACGTCCAATCAATCCATTCTGCTTCCATCTTTCTCTCTCTTCAATCTATTATGTTTCCATGTCTCTCTCTCTTCAATCTATTCCGTTTCCATGTCTCTCTCTCCGCCCTTAGATTGTCCGCAATTTTGAGCAGTTTGAAAAACACTTAAACCCAGGATTTTTCAGTTATTTGCGTGAAATGGTATCATCTGTCTGACCTCCGTTTTCACTGGATCAGGTCTGTTGGTCCAATGGCTTCCCGCTTAAGTGAATCTTTCACAACATCAAGGTTGCCGGTTCAAGCCTCACTTGGTGGAGTCTTCATTTAAAGTGCATTGCAAACAACAAGACTGTATTAATGAATACATGCAATTGATTAAGATAACATGAAAGCCAGATACGATTCCCCAGGTACGATTCCAGGCCAGGCCAGCAAATGCGTCGATGAAATGAAATTTGTCCCTGAGCAAGCCTCTTAACCCCTAATTGCTCACAGGCCCTCATTGGAAACAAGACCGCAAGGACTTTCATGAACGGCCCTGTTAAAGGAATTATCCTTATCTCTTCAATCTATTCCGTTTCCATCTCTCTCTCTCTCTCTCTCTCTCTCTCTCTGTGGGTGAGAGGTGGCATTGCAAAAAACATGACCTTAAGCTCAGTCTTCTATGTTTCTATGGCTTATTGTGCATAGTACTTATAGTTTTGTCTCTCTTTTAATGTATGACATACTTCATTGAGAAAATAGCCGATCTACAATCTAACAACTTTTCAGATAGCAACGTTTTGTGAGCTTGTAGATCGGCTACTTTCACTAGAGAGAGAGAGAGAGAGAAACTATTGCACAATTACTGATTAAAAACAATGAGTGAGATATCTATCTCTGTGTGTGTGTGTGTGTGTGTGTGTGTGTGTGTGTGTGTGTGTGTGTGTGTGTGTGTGTGTGTGTGTGTGTGTGTGTGTGTGTGTGTGTGTGTGTGTACACAGATCAGAGTGCAGTCTTGGGGCAAATATTATACTTATTATGCTCCACTACAATTATTTGAAAACTGTAGTTACTAGTTACTTTGCAGATATAAATGGTTACATTATAAAACATACATTAACCACTTTAGCCTTATTTTATACCTAGGCTATTTGAAAATAGCCGATCTACTTGTAGATCGTCTATTTTCAAACATTTTAGTACTGGTACTTTAAGCACATTTTGATACCAATACTTTTGTACTTTTACCAAGTACGTTTAAGGGTCATTAAATGGTTAAAATTATATCACAAACAAGGCTTACTTTATGTGTGTTTTCGTGTGTATTTTAGGGGGTAGAGATTTACATGCAGGCACAACATTTGCATGAAAGGTGTTGATGGGTTCAGTGGCCCTATTGTCTCAGGTCTCTGCAACAATATAGTAGCACCGCCTATATCACCACATTAACCACTTTAGCCCTATTTTATGCATAGGCTATTTGAAAATAGCCAATCTACAAGCTTGTAGATCTGCTATTTTCAAACATTTTAATACTTTCACTTATGGTACTTTAAGTATATTTTGAATACTTTTTTACTTTTACTCAAGTAACATTTTGAACACAGGCCTTTTACTTGTTTTATTATTTTTAGTATTAGTATTTTTATATTGTGGTATTGCTACTTTTACTTAAGTAAAATATCTGAGTACTTCTGCCATCACTGCTAAAAAATACAGGTTACCACCAGTCATGTGGTTAAACTATTTAGTTTGTTTTCTAGTCTAGGCCCAGTAGTGCTCAAAAGAACAAAATGTTATGAACTTTTACTTGTAACAGTAAGAGTATTTCTACATTACACTACTTTTACTTAAGTATAAAATGTCAGTACTTTTTTTGTGCTTGTTGTTTAGTGCAAAGTATTAGTACCTCTACATAGTAACTTTTAACTTGTTAAAACTAACTAAACTAAGTAAATAGTTTATTTCCAGTCTCTCTCTCGCTCTCTCTCTGTCTCTCTCTCTCTGACTGCCAACATTTAACATGCACATTTCAAACGTGGGGAGGGGAACCTGTGTGTCTATCCAATCAGATTCGTCCAAACAGAGATTTCAAACATTCGAACTGTTTGGGCGGTTGGGTGAATTCATTCTACTCACACATGTACTGCTGGCATGTTGATGTTTTCGGACTAGCTTTGTAAATGGTAAGCTGCTATTTTATCTAATTGTAAATCATTAGTAGATTTTACTGTTTGTTGTATTTACTTTGATCAGTTCTCTACAGTTTGTTGGATCAGTTGTAAGCTAGTGTATCTTTACCTGTATGAGTTCAGATTGTTTTAAAACATGTGGCCTAGCTAAGTGGCTAGTCAATTCATATGCCATGATTTAACGTGTCTAATACACCCACACTCTTCTTCTTCATTTAACTATTTTTGTGCACTCCTGTTTCAGTTGAAGTTTTCTGAGTTTTAATTGCTGTTATGTATTTTACAGTTGTTGGCATCCAGGGGTACATGTGTGAGGACCTTTCGGAGTTTTAACAGGTAATCTCCAGCACACACTCTCTTCTTCCTTTTTCTTTCTTTCTTCTTTTGGTTTAAGGCTTGCAAATTCAGCAAGAAATTATGTACTTTTACTTTGATAATTTAAGTATACTGCTGCTATTTCCTGCCAGTGCAGTGAAACTGTCTCTAAAATAAATTGCAATTTGCATGTCAACAGTGAAAGGAAAATGGATTGGTAGAAGATGCAGCAGACAGTCAGCAGACAAGACAAGACAAGACAAGACAAGACAAGACAAGACAAGACAAGACACACACACACACACACACACACACACACACACACACACACACACACACACACACACACACACACACACACACACACACACACACACACACACACACACAGTAGTGTGGTAGAGCTTTTTTAATTGTATTAACATTGTTGTGTTCCTGTTTCAGTGGTTTAATTGTAATTCTTTCTTTTTTCTTCTCTTTTTCTTCAAGTCTTCAAGGACTGCCATTTTGGATCTTCAGCCCTCCAGCAGGAAAAAGTTCAGGAAATCATCTCCAGGACCTCATACCAAACGCTGTGTTCTCCAGGACCCAGTGCTTGAGGACACAGAGCAACTCCAGAGCTCATGACAGCTTCAAAGATGGACTGCCATTTTGGATCTTCAGCCCTCCAGCAGGAAGAAGTTCAGGAGCTCGTACCAAACGTTGTGTTCTCCAGGACCCAATGCTTGACGACAAAGAGCTTGAGGACCACAACAGGTCTTTTTCGTGCCGCGCTATGAGCTTGTACATAGCGAGATCTGCTGTAGATCTGCTGTTTTTGAAAATGTGTGCAAATCTTTGAATATATGTTTTTAGTCTGAACATTTTAACTCA
The DNA here is from genome assembly GCF_963280865.1 of Gymnoscopelus braueri. Classification (NCBI taxonomy): domain Eukaryota; kingdom Metazoa; phylum Chordata; class Actinopteri; order Myctophiformes; family Myctophidae; genus Gymnoscopelus; species Gymnoscopelus braueri. The sequence goes on from NC_137604.1 coordinate 44,705,407, forward strand.
AATCTTTGCTTCTGGGGTCCCTGGAACAAAATATGTTTCTTTATTTTCTATATTTCTTCCTGTGGATTATACCAGGGACAAATGACTTGGATTTAGCTCTTCCTTGGACCCACCCACCGTGGATTACACCAAGTAGCCTACAAGTGACTTTTTCCCCCTATTTTTCTTTGCTCTTCCTGATGGAACTACTTGCTGACTATACCAGTGTCAGTCTACTTATGTGGATTATGCGGTCGACACACACTGACATTTTGCACCGTAATCCTGTTTACAACGCACTGACTTTTGTCTTTTATTGTGTTTTTTTTTTCCAAGCACCTTAACTAACGTCCACAAGTATATCATGCACAGTATACATTGCTGCTATGTTCATGCACATATCTTATCTCAGGTACTAGTGTGAATATATAGAATTTCACCCACGTTTTTTTATTAAACCTGTGATGTGACAATAAACCTGATTCTGATTCAGAATCTTTGAATATATATTTTTAGAGTGAACATTTTTAGCTCAAAACTTTGCTTTTGGGGTCCCTGGAACAAAATACCTTTCTTTGAAACAGTTTATCTTATCTGTGTGCTCCTGTTCCATTGTTTTGTATAAATACATTTATTTTTCTTGATCAATAAACATAATTACATGAGTTCTGCCTATTTGTTTTTCTATATTGTTTGTGTATGCATATATATATATATATGCATATATATATATGCATACATATATATATATATATATATATATATATATATATATATATATATATATATATATATATATATGTCTCCCCCCTCCCACTGGGGGTGGGGGGGGGACCAAGGCACAGCCCCTGTGGGGGGGGGAGGGGGTGCTATAAACCCCCTCAGTGGGGGGGGGTATAAACTAGGGGGTTTATACACAAATTAGCATGCATAATTGTGGGGTGGGTGGGTGGGGTTATAAGCCACAGCTTCCAATCAAATGTAGTTTTCTGCACATGCTCAGAAGTGGTTGGGGTGGGAGGGGTGGGAGGGGTGGGGTGTGTGAGGTCCTTGCTGGCAGACACCACAGGGGGTAAATGCAAATGAATGTCTCAGAAATGGTACATTTACCTGGATATGTGGGAGGTATGTGGGAGGTGGTACATTAATGAATGAGGGCAACATACACACACATACTCCCATAAGTATCAGGGGTATGCCTGAGGAATACCCTCCCAAAATCATTGCTTTTCACCCAGTGCTAGAGTAGTTCGAGACACAGAGGCCTGGTTCAAAATGGACGGAAATACTTATATTACTTATCATTGCTTCTTTCTTTTTTCTCTCTTCATTCCCTGGGCCCGCTTATCGCTGCTTGCAGCTATATTTATTATTATTATTGAGTCCCATTGAGATTCAATATATATTTTACATGGGAGCCCTATTAGTAGCAGCAGTACAAAAAGTTGAAACTGACACAACATCGTGTGTGCATGTTTAAGATAATCCTATAAAATAATCCTATAAAATAAGATTTTCCTGTAGTGTTTGAGGCAACCAGATTTCCAAATGCTTTAAGATTTAAAAATTCATGTCTGGGACCAGCTTAAAGATACCTCTTTAAGCTGGTCCCAGACATGAATTTTAAAACCAGCTTAAAGAGGTAGCTGACCCAAATTTTTTTCTTCTTTCAATTGCTCACCCCATAAAATCATGGAGAATTTGTTTTTGTCGCATTCCTGATCCATTGACCAATATTCCAATATTTATAGTTATTTAAAGTAAATAGGAGGCCAATCTTAACAAGAGCAATATTATATTTAAATGATTTGCTTATAACCTGGACAGTAGCAGGCCTCTCAGTGATTACACTGAGTTGTTTTGGAGTTTATATTTTTTGGGCGGTGAAACCGCCCCTATAAGGGAAGTTTGGATATTTGTACAACAAATCCTGCGCTGTGATTGGCCAAAAATGAACCCCGCCTAACCCTGCACCGTGATTGGCCAATCACAGTCTATTCAGGACTGTGATTGGCCAGTGTCACATGACACATGTGCATAGCCCTATATAAGAAACCATAACTTTAAAAAAACCATAAATTTGTTTTTTTTTAAGTTATGGTTTCTTCCATCATAAAGAGTGTTTCAATAAATGTATTTATTTTTTGTACATGATTGGTTGACTCCATTCAGTATTGTGATTAGCTAGCAAGACACCGCCCACTTCACACAGGGTGTGATTCTTTGTCTCTGCCAGGCCTTGCGAGAGAGTATGTTTTTACCCCCTGTCTGTCCGTCCGCTTGTCCGTGTGTCCGTCCGTGTGTCCTGTCCGTCCGCGACCAGCTAATCTCCGGCACCGTTGGCCCGGTCGCTGCGAAACTGTGTACACACACCCCCTTGATGCCAATTCAGAACCTCTGGCCCAATTTTTTCACATGGGCCTGTTATAACGCCACCATGAGGCCAATTTGTGCAAAACCCATGTTTTGATACAGTACTCCTACAGATTATATCCAAACATTGCGCAAATTGGTACAAAGTATCTATATAGTCATGTGATCAACACGGATCGGTCCGATTTTCCATATTCCATCCTGATTGGCTAAGGTTGGCTTCCAAAGTTTGCAGGATTGGTCCGTTTTGAACAAAATGCCGCGATTTCCGTGAAATTTCACACGCACATTCCCACTAGGCCGAGGAAGAAATTCCACCTGAAATGATTCAAATCAGCCTCATGGTGGCTCTATAACAGGCCGATTTGAGTAGCTATTATTATCTGGATCTTGTGATTATGTCTATGTCTATGTGTGTCTTGTGTATGTATGTTTACTGTGTGTTGGAGTTTCTTACTTTCTCACTATCTGCTGTAACATAAGTTGCCCAATTTGGGACATAATAAACTTGAACTTGAACTTGATTTAGGTTTTTAACTATAACTGCACCGATCGTCATGAAACTTTGCACGCACACTCCCTAGAGGCCAAGGAAAAACATTTGGCCTGCATTTTTCACATTTGCCTTTTATAGCGCCACCAGGAGGCTGACTTATGTAAAAACATTTTTATGATATTAAGCCTTAAGATGTTTTTCTCAATTTTACGCTTAATTTTACGCAAATCGGTACAAATGATCTCTATAGTCATGTCATCACCATGGATCTGTTTGATTTTTCATATAACATCCTGATTGGCTAACATTGACATCTAAAGTTTGCAGGAATGGCCCGTTTTGAACAAAATGCCACAAATCATGAATGCAGCGTTCGATTGCGGTGGAACTTTGCACGCACATTTGCACTTCGTTGAAGAACAAATGTCACCCTTTTAACATTGCCCTATTATACTACACCAGGAGGCCAACATTTTTCTTTTTTAGATTACTCCTACAAATTTTGTCCAAACATAGAGCAAATCGGTACACATTATCTCTATAGTCAAGTGATCAAGATGGTTCCATCCGATTTTTCATATTCCATCTTGATTGGCGAATTCCGAACATTGCTGGCCCACAATAACCTACCTGACCTGGCGGAGACCTGTGCTCCGAGGAGCGCTTTTTCTATTTTTATCTCCGCCAGGCCGAAAGGCATGGCGAGAGAGTATGTTTTGCCCCCTGTCCGTCCGTCCGTCCGTCCGTCCGTCCGTCCGTCCGTCCGTCCGTCCGTCCGTCCGTCAATCTGTCTGTGGACAGCTAATCTCCGGCACCGTTGGCTTGATCGCAGCGAAACTGTGCACACACACTCCCTGGATGCAAATTTCTCCAGGAGGCCAATTTGTGCAAAAAATATTTTTTGACAATGCTCCTACAGATTTGGTCCCAAAATCTCACAAATCGGTACATAGTATCTCTATAGTCATTAAACGAAACAGGTCTTTCAGATTTTTTATATTTCATCCTGATTGGCAAAAAATGGCTTCCAAAGTTTGCAGGAGTGGTCAGTTTCGAACAAAATGCCTCAAATCATGAACACAGCATGCAATCTCCGTGAAATTTTGCACGCATATTTCCACTATGCCGAGGAAGAAATGCCACTTGAATATTTTCAAATCAGCCTCATGGTGGCGCTATAACAGGCCGATTCGTGTTTTTACTTATAACTGCACCGATCTATGTAAAACTTTGTATGCACACTCCTTAGAGGTCAAGGAAAAACCTTTGCCCTGCATTTTTCACATCTGCCTTTTATAGCGCCACCAGGAGGCCGACTTATGTAAAACCTTTTTTTTAGATTACTCCTTCCGATTATATCCAAATTTCACGCAAATCGGTAATACATATGATCTCTATAGTCATGTGATCAAGGTGCATCTGTTATATTTTTCATACTCCATCCTGATTGGCTAAGATTCACATCTAAAGTTTGCAGTAGTGGCTTGTTTTGAACAAAATGCCGCAAATCATGAACGCTGCGTCCGATTGCGGTCAAACTTTGCACGCACATTCACACTATGTTGAGGAACAAATGCCACCCTTTTAACATTGGCCTGTTATAGCGCCACCAGCAGGTCTAATAAAGCAAAACAATTTTTTTTAACAGAATGCCTCAAATCCTGAATGCAGTGTCCAATTGCCGTGCCAGGCCTAAGAAAAAATGGCACCCTTTTCACATGGGCCTATTATAGCGCCACCAGGAGGCCACAATAACCTACCTGACCTGGCGGAGACCTGTGCTCCGAGGAACACTTTTTCTAGTTAAATATAGTTTTGCCTTGGCCTCGTATTTACTTAAAATTAAAGGTAGGGTAAGTGATATTTTTGGGTTAAAACAAAAAGTATTTTGTTAAAAGGTTAAAGCACTATATTCTGATAGTAATCATTGCTATAGAGTGTTTGTTCAGTAACAGGAGTCTCCCCATCTCTCCAGCTCTTTAATAAACAGAAAATACATTTTCCGGTAGCTGTCAAAGTCTTAGCCAATCAGGAGAGAGTACCCATTTTTAAGCTTCATTTTTATAGTGTTCCAGTTCCAATTTTGCCTGCTCATTTCTTAGTGTCATCACTTCCAATTTCACTTGTTGTCTCCGCCAGGCCGAAAGGCGATTTCCGTGACATTTTCCACGTAGATTCCCACTTGGCCCAGGAAGAAATGCCACTTGAAAACTTTCCTAACAGCCTCATGGTGGCGCTATAATAGGCCGATTCACGTTTTTCCCTATAACTGCACCGATCTGCGTGAAACTTTGCACGCACACTCCCCAGAGGCCAAGGAAAAACATCTGCCCTGCATTTTTCACATCTGCTTTTTATAGCGCCACCATGAGGCCGACTTTTGCAAAACACATTATTGGATATTACTCCTACAGATTTTCTCCAAAAAACACGCAAATCGGTACACAGTATCTCTATAGTCATGTGATCAACACGGATCTGTCTGATTTAGCAGATTCCATCCTGATTGGCTAAGATTGGCTCCCAAAATGTGCAGGATTGCTTCATTTTTAACACAATGCCTAAAATCATGAACGAAGCATGCGATTTCCGTGAAATTTTCCACGTAGATTCCCACTTGCCCCAGAAAGAAATGCCACTTCAAAACTTTCCAATCAGCCTCATGGTGGCGCTATAACAGGCCAATTGACGTTTTTACCTATAACTGCACCGATCTGTGTGAAACTTTGCACGGACACTCCCAAGAGGCCAAGGAAAAACAACTGCCCTGCATTTTTCACATCTGCTTTTTATAGCGCCACCAGGAGGCCGACTTTTGGAAAACACATGTTTGCATATTACTCCTTCAGATTCTATCCAAAAAACAAAAAAGCAAATCAGTACACAGTGTCTTTATAGGCACCGTTGGCCCGGTGGCTGCGAAACTGTGCACACACACTCCCTGGATGCCAATTCAGAACCTCTGCCTCAAATTTTTCACATGGGCATGTTATAGCGCCACCTGGAGGCCGATTTGTGCAAAACCTTTTTTTTTTTACATTACTCCTACAGATTTTATCCAAACTTCATGCAAATCGGTACACAGTATCTCTATAGTCATGTGATCAACACGGATCTGTCCGATTTCCCATATTCCATCCTCATTGCCTAAGGTTCACTTCCAAAATTTGCAGGATTGGTCCGTTTTGAACAAAATGCCTCAAATCATGAACGCAGCTTGCGTTTTTTGTGAAATTTCACAAACACATTCCCACTAGGTCAAGGAAGAAATGCCACCCTTTTTCACATTGGCCTGTTATAGCGCCACCAGCAGGTCTAATTTAGTAAAACACATTTTTGGAACAAAATGCCTCAAATCATGAATGCAGTGTCCGATTGCCGTGAACGACCTAAGAATAAATGCCACCCTTTTCACATTGGCCTATTATAGCGCCACCAGGAGGCCACAATAACGTACCTGACCTGGCGGAGACCTGTGCTCCGAGGAGCACTTTTTCTAGTTGTTTCCTGAATTGTTTACAATTATTGGAATTGTTTACAATAATTTCATGACAAATTATTGGCTTGACAAATAGTATGGCACTGGCGTAACAGGTTAAGTAAGGCCACTGTCACTTAATCCTTAACCGGCCCATAAAAAAGTGTCTCACCTAACGTTATTTCCATTCCTCCTCATCACTACTCATCACATTTCATTTCTCCATTACATTTCAACATAAATACATTCATTAACAGATTCTGCCCTGGATAATTGCACACACAGCTTCTCTCTTCTCTCACACAGCTGGTCCAAGTTTGTTGTCACAGCTTGCCTATCAAATCAAGCAGACACAAAGTAGCTAAAAGCCCAAATCTAGTGGGTTTAATGAATAGACTATAGTCAGGGCTGAGCACAGAACTAGCTGGGCCCCTAAAAAGGTGAAAAGTGACTGAGCCCTAGCGCCAAGGGGTAGTTAACCCAAAAAACTCTGATCCAATATTCCAATATTTAATTAATTTAAGTAAATAGGAGGCCAAGGCAAAACTATATAAATTATTATAAAAATTATAAACTCCAAAACATTTCTCAGTGTAATCACTGGGAAGCCTACTGACCAGGTTATAAGCAAATAATTTAAATATAGTATTGCTCTTGTTAAGATTGGCCTCCTATTTACTTTAAATAATTATAAATATTCAATGGATCAGGAATGCGTCAAAAACTAATTCTCCATGATTTTATGGGGTGAGCAATTGATAGAAAGAAAAAAAAATGTGGCTGAACTACTCCTTTAAGCTGGCCCAGACAGGAGTTTTAAAAATTAATAAGTATTTGGAAATCTGGTTGCCTCACACACTACAGGAAGTCGATGTCGTGTCAGTTGCAACTTTTTTTTACTGCTGCTCCCCAGACAGGGCTCCCATGTAAAATATGTATTTTATCTCAATGGGACTCAATACTACTACTAATAATAATAACTAGAAAAAGTGCTCCTCGGAGACCAGGTCAGGTCGGTTATTGTGGCCTCCTGGTGGCCCTATAATAGTGAAAATGTGAAAATGGTGCCATTTCTTCCTCGACCTTTCACGGCAATCGGACGCCGCATTCATGATTTGAGGCATTTTGTAAAAAAAATCGGCCTGCTGGTGCCGCTATAACAGCCAATGTGAAAAGGGTGGCATTTCTTCCTCGGCCTAGTGGGAATGTTTCACGGCATTTGCACACTGTGTTCATGATTTGAGGCATTTTGTTCAAAACGAACCACAAGTACTTTAGATGTCAATCTTAGCCAGTCAGGATGGAATATGAAAAATCAGACAGATCCGTCTTGATCAAATGACTATAGAGATAATGTGTACCGATTTGCGTGATGTTTGGACAATATCTGTAAGCGCAATATAAAAAAATGTGTCTTGCAAAAGTCTGCCTGTGGCGCTATAAAAGGTCAGGATTTCACTTGGCCTTTCTCAGTCGTCAAAGGACCCACAAATAGTAGCAGAAGTGATGTCATGATGGACTACTTCAGGCAAGCTGTGTGTGTGTGTGTGTGTGTGTGTGTGTGTGTGTGTGTGTGTGTGTGTGTGTGTGTGTGTGTGTGTGTGTGTGTGTGTGTGTGTGTGTGTGTGTGTGTGTGTGTGTGTGTGTGTGTGTGTGTGCGCGCGTGTGCGTGCGTGCGTGCCTTTGCAATTATACATGGCAGAGTCTGTATTTATAGTGAAATGTAATGTGATGAGTACAAGGAATGGAAATAACGTTGGGTGAGACACTTTTTTTATTGGCCAGTCAAGGATTAAGTGACAGTGCCCCTACTTAACCTATTAAGCCAGTGCCATAATATTTGTTTTTCTCGCATTCCTAAGCCAATAATTTGTCATCAAATTATTGGCTCACGAATGCGACATTTGAACTGTGACCCTGACTACAAAAACATAAAAAAAGTAACTAAAGCTGTCATATTTAGTGAAGTGTCATGCTCAAAATGAGTGGAGTGGAAGTATGAAGTAGCATACAATGGAACTCAAAATTATACTCAAGTACAGTATTTGAGTATTTACTTATTTACTTCCCTCACTGAATATTAACATATTCCAAATAATGTATCTGAAAAGACAAGCTGTAATGACCAAATGAAGAAACCCAGCACCCACCACCCTGCCAATTGCCACTGACATGGACATAAACCACTATGTAAGCACTAACACACATTATCATGTGAGTGTTGGAAGTATAATTTTACAAGTTTATTAATAGATTTAATAGATAGATTGTTTTTATGGCTACAACAGGAATGAAAGAATGAAAGGCAAATCCTACTTTAACTTTTCTGCATAGCATGCAATGAACACGTAATATAAGGCATGCTGAGATGGTTGACATGGACCCATTGCAGAGGAGTTCAGAGTTCCATTTGGTGGTGAGAGAGACTGCATCTCTCCTTCATAGTCATATAAATGTTTTAGAGATGTTAGCTATTCATAGTCAGACTATTATTAGACACAGCTATTCATTTTTAAAATGACTCCTTACATAGTGCCGCATAGCTACAGACATGATCCGAGGTTACAGACACCGAATCATGAGTGGACAGAATAATTGATGTTATGTTGTACAGATTTAAATGATTGATCGTGTATTATTATTTTTTTATCTTAGTGATATGGTTAAGGCCAGATTGGAATTTCATTTTGTTCATTCATTTTGATTAATTATGTTATGATTATTTAAATAATAGTTTGCATTGTATTGTTTTTCTCTCAAAACAAACTGGTCAGGTTACTACTTGACCTCACACCTAGAACTCACCTAACCCCTGCTCATTATAGGGTGGGATGGCTCAGGGTAGAGGACAGAGTACAGCAACTTGCAATGGGCCTGGTCTACAAGATACTCAAGACCACAGAGACACCCATGTACCTGTCAAACTACTTCAATAACGTTAAAGACGTTCAACCCAGATTCGGCACAAACATGGGGTTGAAATGTGGAATGCCCTACCAACAGACATCAAAAAGTGTGACTCTTTAGTTACCTTCCTTCAAAACCGCTATAAAAGAGCACCTGTCTGCAATTTGTAACTGGTCTTAGTAAAGTGTAAGCTTTATTGTGTTTATATTGTATATATATATTGTCTTTACATGTCTCGATGAATTTAATACACAGGACCCAGGCGTGCCTAACTTTGACATTGACTGCAGGAGCACAAAAACCTCCTACTACCTACAAGTAGCAGTTAACCAAAATCTTTCTTTATCAATATATGCTATAATGATTATAACATTGGCACGGCGGCCTGCTAATTCTGTACAAATAAATCCTTCAAAAAGCATCGTGTTTATGTGTTTATGTGTGATACATCTGAGATGATACATCTGTTACAATTTCACTTTACACATTACAATTAACTGAAATTGTTATGTGCGGTTGTGGCTCATACAGTGGCTCATGCAGCATGTTCATCATGAGCAGGGCCGGTCTTAGCCGGCTGCAATAGGGTGGGCAAGGATCTAACTAGTATCATATCAGTTTATCTATCTATCCAGTATCGTCTGTCTATCTGTCTTTCTGTCTGTCTGTCTGTAGAGGGACACATATTGACAAATTCACAAAATTTGTCAAAATTCATACAAAGTTTGTCTTTTTCCTGTTATTCAAAATATACCAAAAATAGCATATCTACAAGCTCACAATGCATTGCAACGTGTTGTGAGCTTGTACTGTAGATTGACTATTTTTGCTATTTACGACAAAGTATAACTCTTTGAAACATCCATGGTGGGTTGTACTGTTGTTTCCATCAGGTGGTCTTGTTGTGATGGTGTGTCCGACTGTTCCTTAGGTGAGTGAGTGAGTGAGTGAGTGAGTGAGTGAGTGAGTGTAGGCAGGGTGAGAAAGTACAGCGCTGTGTCCTCCCCTGCATGGGGAGATGGGGAGGAAGTGACTGGCTGAGGTTATACAATAAAGCCCTGGGTTTTACCCTACGCATGGTCACATAGTCACAGCCCCCAACCTTATGGTTAACAGTTGGTCTCACGCAAACCCAGTGGTGGAAAAAGTACTCACATTTCTTACTTAAGTAAAAGTATCAGTACTGCAATGTTGAAATGCTCTGTTACAAGTAAAAGTCTGGGTAATCAAAGTTTACTTGAGTAAAAGTACAAAAGTATTCGTATCGAAATATACTTAAAGTAGGAAAGTAAAAGCACTCATTATGCAGAATGTCCCATTTCACAAGTTTTAAATTGTATACAAATCTTTTCAAAATTGCAGATCTACAAGCTCACAATGCGTCGCATCGCAACGTATTGTGAGCTTGTAGAGTTTAAATAGGGCTGAAGTGGTTAATGTATGTTTTGTAATAATAATCAAAATCTACAAAGTAACAAGTGACTTAAGTTTTCAAATAATTGTAGTGGAGTAAAAGTGCAATATTTGCCTCTGAGATGTAGTGGAGTAGAAGTAAAAGTATATGCAATTGGAAATATTCCAGTAGCCTAAAGTAAAAATACCAAAAAATTGTACAGTACTTGAGTAAATGTACTTAGTTACTTTACACCACTGTGCAAACCTTACTCAAGTATTCTGTTATGCTATAGCATGCTAGATTTAAAATACATTTTACATTTCATTTCATGTGTTTGTTTGTTTGAGCACATAATATGGATATTCATTAATAAGGACCACAATGGAAAGTCCCCAGGACTTTGTTGTGTTATCCTTTTAGCCTTAAAGTCTGAATGTACCTCGTGCTGTTTACATTTCTGACTAATAAAGTATTCAATCAATCAATCAAAACATGCAGTAAAATACATAAACAGAGAGAGAAATAAAATGATAGGAGCGGGAAGGGGCGGGACTAGATATGTTTTAAACTTCTTCCTATGCTTTTTTCCAGCACTCTGGCGTTATATGTATTCATTATTTTCCGCACATTTTTAGTAGGGGTCCCTTTGGTGGCTTACAGGTCTGTAACACTGAGAGCGTACACATGGAACCAAATGGACCCTTACAGATCAGTAACACTGAGAGCGTACACATGGAACCAAATGGACCCTTACAGATCTGTAACACTGAGAGCGTACACATGGAACCAAATAGACCCTTACGGGACAGAAATTGGGGTCCCAAAGATTTAATAAATGGTATCAAATGGGGGACCGTGGCCTAATGCATATCAAACTTTTTAGAAATTCCAAAGGTTGACAATCATTTCAGTTGCGTATACTGTAAGGCACAGCTTGTACTGTATTTTCCTGTGTGTGTGTGTGTGAGTTAATGCTAATGCTGCGGTGAGTTGAGAGGAGCAAGTGAGAGTTTTCATTTTTCCCCAACTGACAACCTGACCACAAAACGCCTACTGATTCCAACTGACACACACACACACACACACACACACACACACACACACACACACACACACACACACACACACACACACACACACACACACACACACACACACACACACACACACACACACTTGCCATGCGCGCAGGAACGCAGGCACACTAACACAATTGTGCTATTCAAAAGAGATAGCCATCTCAAAGGCACTCACCTGGTTAAATAAAGGAGAATAATAATCCTACTATAAATATGTATGTGCTAAATCTCTCTATCTGTATGTACAGTAATGTATGCATGTGTGTATCTTCTGTAGGCCTATGTATGTGTGTACAATGTTCTGTAGGCCTAAGTGTAGATTGGCTATTTACGCTATTTTGAACATGTTTGAAATTGTTTGAATTTTATTTTATACTTTAGGGATGCTAGGTTGAATTACTGTAAACACAAAAGGTAGGATCGAACTCGTAGCGAGGACCCCCTTCCGCTCCAAGCCACTCCGTTCGGGGCCTTTCATAGTCCACTTCCTCCCGGGTGCTTCGATCTGTGTTTGTTCCCACTAACAACAACAACACATGTTTAAGGCAGTGGTGCTGTTAGCAGAATCTGTCCTGAGAGATCAATGTAAACATGGCCTTGATGTTGACCCCTCTTCCTCTGGTTTAAAGTAAAATCCTACAATCTTGTACCTTGTGGACTCACAGTCCTCACATGAAAGCGTCAGCACTCAGGCAGGGGAAGTATATCTGGCTCTGAGAGTGGCTGCATGCTTTTTCATGTCAAGGACCCCCAAATTGATTGAAGTATTTGGCCGCGGACCCCCATCTGAAAATATGTTGTGCCAGTGAAGTATCCGTTCAAACATGGGTTCCATATAATTAATCATATCCCATACTGAGATGCAGAATTGTGTGGAGCTGAGCGGCAGGTAGTGGAAAAAACCCGGACAATTCCCTCCAATTTGAATTTGCTATTGATGTGTTGATCAAGTCAACCCTTTAAGATCCTGGTCTTTGTCCTGGAGCAGGAGCTCCCCGCTTTAAGTGAGAACCAAAACAAGTCGCTGAGCCAAAACCTTTTGTTACCAAGTGGTTGATTATAATACTATTGTCCTAGTGTATACAGACTGTTTGAGGCTCGCCCCCCTGGAGTCCAGGAAATGCTACCCCCGTCTTGCGTTCGAACCCACAGAGTCATTCTTTTGTTTTGGTTTAAACTGATTAAAATACCCTTTGTTCCTTCCTGGGCTGTAGCCGCAGACAGCAAATGTGTAGTGAATGGTTGGAAGCCAGGTCAAGATGACAGTAAAATATATACACTTTTATTATTCTACAGTCTTAGGTCTGCAGGGTGTAGTTAAAATGATTAAAGTCTGGATAACTATGACTTGTGTTGTTAACAAAGAGAAATGTCATTTAAGGAAAATATTCAGTCTTAAAGTAACTACAACTTTGTTGACTCATTGGATTTCTAACTACTGTTTGCAAACATGAAAGTATAAAGTGTGTGGGCTTATTCTAAAGCTTAAAAGATGTTGAACAAGGATTACTAAACCAGGTTTCGTGCAAAAGTAAGGTTTGATAAATAGAGACAGGACAAAATTGGTACAGTGTGAAGACATGTAAATGAATTTCAATAGGGGGTTCGGCCACGACTCCTCAATATTCATGTATTCGATGTGTGATAGGCCCACTGGGATTAGGGGCTGGGCTTAGCCACCTAGCCTCCTCCTCTTGTGGCCAAAGGTATACAGTATAAGTATTGTGTTTGTATGAAAATGCTGCGCGCTGCTGAATCAGACCTTAAACCCGGCAGTCTGCCTGTTGGGTGGAATAAAATGATATCTAACTGAAAACCTTGGCCTGGAACTTCCCTTCTTCAACCCTTCTCCAGGAGACTAATACAGCCACTCTTTCGACCAAGAATATACTTCAGAAATGGCGTTTGTCGGCAGTCGTTTTACTATTTTTTCCTTCTTTTTGGAGGGAAGAATATGCGAAAGGACCTGGTTTGTTTGTTTTTGGTTTTGGAAGTGATGGGCTGGTTTCCTGGCGGGGGTGGTTTTTGGGGAATCCAGGTTAAGGTAAGTGTTTTGTGGCACAAATAGCTTGTAGGACCGTTAAAAGCCTGGAAGCTACTAAGTTCTATTTATACCTATTATAACACTGTAATAGGCCTTCGTGGACTTCATTTTCCAGATCCAGTTGACTTGTGCTTTTTCAACTCGGGTTTTGGAACCAACAAATGGTGTTAAAGAATTTTGCGCCTCTTGACATGTTCCAAAAGTCGACTAAGTTCGGAGCAAAAGGCAAATGGATGTCAAAAAGCTCACTTTACTGGCTTTTGGGACATTTCACAGGAGTGTTGAATTGTTGGCAACTCCATCATCCAAGATCATTTAACTGGGGCTAAACGAGCCTATTATTTGATTTTGGAAATAAATAAGTAACCGTGCAATAACAATGGGATTACGTTTTTTTATGTTTGGGGTTTCCATTCCTTTTCCGCAGTCCAACAAGCCTCCACTCGTGGGAGGCAATGATGCCTGTTTGGTTGCTTGTTTGACTGTGCTTGAGGCGTCGAAATTTCATACAACTTTGTAGAGATTCTATTATTTTTAATGTTTGGGGTTTCCATTCCTTTTGAGCAGTCGAACTGCCACCAAACTGGGGTAGACAATAATGCCTATTTGGTTGGTTTTTGACTGTGCTTGAGGCATCGAAATTTCATACAACTTCGTAGGGACTTTTTTTTTTTTTTTTTTTTTGGAATGTCCATTCCTTTTGAGCAGTCGAACTGCCGCCAAACTGGGGTAGACAATGATGCCTATTTGGTTGGTTTTTGACTGTGCATGGGGTATTGACGTTTCATACAACAGTGTAAATAGATTTTGTAGTGTCTCTGACAAACTATAATAAGGCGATAAAAAGTTTGGGCTTGAGATAAGATGTTTTACATTGGTAAGGCGGTGAATATATATAGTAACAGGGCGCGCGGGTTATGCGCACGGGAGATCATAGATCTTTTGTGTTATATGGCTTAGCGTACCGTGATATTATAGTGAGACTGTGGGTGATTCTAGGATTCAGGAGCCGGGCCTCTGCTCCAAACCCTTTCCGATACCTCTGACCGGTGTTTAGTGACAAATTGTGTGTGCCCGATATGTGTCCAAGGAGCGACACACTGAGTAGATTGGCCGACCGGTGGTAGTAGTCCGGCGTGAGGGCATAAGTCAGCACCTTTTATTTTTTTTACTGTGTTTGCGGACTTTGAAAGGTCTAGTCCACAGGTCCCGGTTATAAGATCTGGATATTTGTACAGATGTCCAGATACATCGGCGCGTGTCGAACTTCGTGAGTCGAATGCCCGTAAAATGCCTGTGGTTTTATTAATGATGGAAATGTGATGAAATGGGGCTTGAAGTGGCAAATATTACTTTCTTTGAAGTCATTGTTCGGGTTTCGAAGAGTGGGAGTTTTTCAACGTCCCATCATTACCCGGACCTTTCCCTTGAAGAAAGTGCTGGCTGTCACTTTGTTTTTTGTATTGACAGTGTAAAGTTAATGTTTTTGGCGGAGTTGGTTGATAATGTTGTGTTGATGTGTTTTATTTGAGAAATGTTTTTCCCTGAGCACTTAGATGTCTTGTGATTGTCAGAAGGTGTTTTCTTGAGTAGACCTTTTGTTTTTATGTATTACGTTTGTAATGCTGCTTTACTTGGTGACCGTTCTGCGACTCTTGCAAATGGTGCTTAGATTTTGGATTGGCAGTGGTGATGCTAAAGTCCTTATTTGGTCATTGCTTTGGGCTTTCCGGTTTTGCTGGCAGACGCGGCGGGCCGGTTTTCGTCCTTCATGTGCTTGCGTGTGGCGTCAGGGCTTTTCGGCTGTGTGCTACTTTCTTAAACATTTCACTTTCGTGATAAGCCTGCTTTCTTGTGATGATTCTTTGTTGTGAGTGTGGGTTACTTTCTTAAATCACTTTCGTGGTAAGGCTGCTTTCTTGTGATGAGGCATTGTTGTAAGTGCGGTGTGGAGATTTGGGTGACCAGAGGCTGCGCGCGGTGGAGGCTGGGAGCGTCTGGTCATTTTTACTTTGTGTGTGAGTACGCTGTGGTTCTGGAGGCGACGTTGTGGTATTATGGCTTTTCGGCTGTGGACTACTATCTTAATTATCACTTTTCGTGGTAATGTAGCCTTGGGAGTTTCTCCTGAGTGGTGATGTGTGTGATTAAGCCGTGTTTTCTGTGTATGAGTTGTGTGTGAGTAGGTGAGTGGAAAGGTGAAGTGAGTTGTGAGTGAATATGTGCGTGTATTGTTTGTGAGTATTGTGCATTTTGTGTCTTGTGGATGGGATTTTATTTTTTATTTTTATTTTTGGCTGGAGTTTGGGAGTTTTTCGGTGCTTTTGTGCGTGAAATAGCTTGACCCCAGTGTTGATTTTTAGGTGCTATTAGTTACAACACATTTTTGCTAATAGTGTTGAAAGAGGGGAGAGATATGAATCTACAAATGAAGACAGTAAAAAGTGAAGTTAAGAAAAAGATACATTGGAATATGACAGTAAAGAGTGAATTTAGGAAGAAGAAAATTGGAATAATACAGTAAAAAGTGAAATTAGGAAAATATAATGTTGGGAACAAAGGTTAAATTGGGGATATGCTTTATTCATGGCGGTTTAATTATTTGGCTGATCCTTAAAGTATGATTGTGGTAGGCTGTCCTTTGTTGTGTGAAATCGAGGTTTTTTTCCTGAGATATGTGACCTGGGTGTGCACGCCTGGGAGATTACGTTACTTTGGCCAAGAAACGGAATCGTTCATATATTTTCTGGGGAAGGGCTGAGTTTGATCACAGCGGGGGATAGCGTGCCATGGCCATATTCGGATCGGTTAAAAAGTGCCTAGAAATTGAAGAACGGAGTGTTCGCGATACAGACGTGCTTTGACTGATAGACACAATATTTAGTTGAACTGACCCATGAATGAAGCGCAGAGGAAACTGATTTTAAAAGTAAGGTTAGGTTATAATAGAAGGTTAAAATGGAGAAATAATTAAGTAGAAGTTTCACAGGCTTTCTGGATACAGGGGTTCAAGGGCTCATTCTAAAAAGCCTTTGAGCAATATGTACCAGGGAGATTTGGTGATCCTATTTTTGTTACAGTGATTTTAGTTTATTTTTAGGAAATTGTAGAGCAAAACCATTGTGGCCCTCTGAAGAGGAATCACACTTTTTCTTTCATGTTATTCTTGAGAACACAGCCTTTTCTCTTTTGTGCTAAAATGTGATTATAAACTCGGCCTTAATTGAGTGACAGCTTGTTAAACAGGTCTCAGTCTGAGCCATTTTCCTTTTACATACCACGAATCGAGTAATATTATAGGGCTTCGATAGTGGGCTAATACCTAATTCAGTGGCTCACCACTGGGACTGACTAAATAGGCTGAAATTCGTTTGTCGGAGGGAACATTTACAATAACCAAAGCACCATATAAGAGATGTTCTGTGCCTTTCTTGAGAGTTACCATGCGTTCTGTGTTCCTGTGTCTGTTAGGAGTCAAAAAGCTGAGAGAAGAGCGCATTGGACCACGGAGTGCAGATTTAAGGTGAGTGCTGGGGTATTGGTTACAATGGTGGATGAGAATAGTTTTTGGGAACAGACCTAAAGCGACTGATATGTTTATAATGTCAGTGGGTGGTTATTTTTATCTATACTCTCAGTTGAGTTTGAACAGCGATGGATCTTGGGGTAGGGAATTGTTTAGCAGTTCCCATGCCTGAGTGTCGAATGGTAGGGAAAGTTAGTAAGCTAGTTAATAGATGGCAGACAGATAGGGGGGTCTGTTCCATTTGTTTAAACTGCTCTGACACCCTTGTGATGGACACCACCAGCACTAACCATTATAATCTGTACTTAAGTAAAATAGATTTATTAAGGAGTGTACACATTTTGAAAATATTGAGAGTAAAAGTTATTATAAAATTAGGATCCAGAGGGGAACGCTTATACAGAGATTACTATAGTAGGCCTACACATTTTGAAGTATTGTTAGGAAAATAGAGTTAAAAAGTTGCTAAAACTGTGGAAAATGGTACTATTAGGAAAATGCTAAAACGGTCTGGTCCATGAGTAACAAATGAGAATCATGGTTTTGTAAAATATAACAAAAAGAGATTGAGCCAGAGTAATTTATGTAGGAATAAATTGACTAAAACATAGCTAAAATGTGATATTTGTAGAAGGATGTCTAATTTCCTAGGGAAAGTGTAGGGAAAGTTTTTTCCAAGTATTTTCATGTCAGGAACTGATGGCGTTGGAGAAAGTTGGAGACACTGATGGATGCAGTACCAAGAGGGGAGACCATGGCTGAGTGGACGTTGTCGGTGGCAGCAGGGAGGAGTCGGTGGGATGTTAAAGGGAACACGCCAAGATGTCAATATGCTAGGACAGCTGCTCTACCCAAAGGATTCTCCGATGGGGCCCATCGACACTTCACTGCTTCTACTGTCAACGAAGGACATTGGGATGTCAGGAAGGTCAGCGTCTTCTCAACACAGCTCTACAAATCGTCTACGGTGTGGGACAGGCGTTACAGCTCAGCCGGTGTGAACCGTCAACCACTCATCCCTCTTCAGAGAGGAGGGGCCATGGAAGGCTGTCTGTCTACTCATCTCCACAGGGGTCAGGAGGTCTACTGGTCCGACGAGTGGGTGTCTCAGGTCTAGCGGCGTCGAGCAGATGAGGAGCGGTGAGAAGCCTTCGAACTACATCACTACAGGACGGATGGAGCCCATCCATCAAACAGATGGCTGGATGGTGTGGTATCACAGATATACTGCAAAAATCCAGAATCCAGGTCTGGGCCTTCCAGATTCAACAAAGTAACCCGGGCAGGCTTGCAGAGAGATGCCCTGTAGGTGTCATTGAAACATGACATCCAACCCCCACCTCTTATCCATTACACATTCCACTTCCCTCTGTCTCATGTCCCAAGCTGTGAACCGCTTCTGATTCAATGACTGCCCATTCCCCAGTAGAACATTCAAGACGAAGACATACCAGCGTTTTTTAGCTCAGGCGAAAAAAGAAAGAACAGAGAACATTCTGTGCGCGTGGACACTAAAGGACACTCGTTGTCAAAGTATGTTATATGATGTGTTTTGAACAGTAACCAAATGATGATTGTTTTTTCGGTTTCAGCTGTCTACGTCAGTGGGCTACTAAGGGAGATTATTTTCAGGTTCGACAGATGGCTGGCGGAGATTGTAACCCGAGTGTTTTGATTATTGTTTTATTGTTTCCCATGTTTGAAGATTCCTTTATGGTAGACGTTATTAAGTCTACCAAGAGGGGACTGAAGTATCCGTTCAAACATGGGTTCCATATAATTAATCATATCCCATACTGAGATGCAGAATTGTGTGGAGCTGAGCGGCAGGTAGTGGAAAAAACCCGGACAATTCCCTCCAATTTGAATTTGCTATTGATGTGTTGATCAAGTCAACCCTTTAAGATCCTGGTCTTTGTCCTGGAGCAGGAGCTCCCCGCTTTAAGTGAGAACCAAAACAAGTCGCTGAGCCAAAACCTTTTGTTACCAAGTGGTTGATTATAATACTATTGTCCTAGTGTATACAGACTGTTAGAGGCTCGCCCCCCTGGAGTCCAGGAAATGCTACCCCCGTCTTGCGTTCGAACCCACAGAGTCATTCTTTTGTTTTGGTTTGAACTGATTAAAATACCCTTTGTTCCTTCCTGGGCTGTAGCCGCAGACAGCAAATGTGTAGTGAATGGTTGGAAGCCAGGTCAAGATGACAGTAAAATATATACACTTTTATTATTCTACAGTCTTAGGTCTGCAGGGTGTAGTTAAAATGATTAAAGTCTGGATAACTATGACTTGTGTTGTTAACAAAGAGAAATATCATTTAAGGAAAATATTCAGTCTTAAAGTAACTACAACTTTGTTGACTCATTGGATTTCTAACTACTGTTTGCAAACATGAAAGTATAAAGTGTGTGGGCTTATTCTAAAGCTTAAAAGATGTTGAACAAGGATTACTAAACCAGGTTTCGTGCAAAAGTAAGGTTTGATAAATAGAGACAGGACAAAATTGGTACAGTGTGAAGACATGTAAATGAATTTCAATAGGGGGTTCGGCCACGACTCCTCAATATTCATGTATTCGATGTGTGATAGGCCCACTGGGATTAGGGGCTGGGCTTAGCCACCTAGCCTCCTCCTCTTGTGGCCAAAGGTATACAGTATAAGTATTGTGTTTGTATGAAAATGCTGCGCGCTGCTGAATCAGACCTTAAACCCGGCAGTCTGCCTGTTGGGTGGAATAAAATGATATCTAACTGAAAACCTTGGCCTGGAACTTCCCTTCTTCAACCCTTCTCCAGGAGACTAATACAGCCACTCTTTCGACCAAGAATATACTTCACCAGTGACCCCCAGAAGCAAAGATTTGCGTTAAAATGTTCACTAATGTTCAATATTTATAAAAAATAGCAGATCTACAAGCTGTGATCTTGTATATCTGCAATTTTTTTAATAGCCAAATTATAAAAGTATTCTTTGAGACAGAATCTGCCTAACTTTTGCAATATTACGCAGGTGAAAGTGAAAGATGAAAGTAATCAATATCCATCTTTCATGATCAATATGTTCAGTATGACTGGAAGCAGATGGTCAGAGGGATCAATTTCTCTCTGTTGCATCCCATAGCTCTCCATAAAATTAACTTAAAAAGTGTTTTAGTCATAGTTCTAAGAGTTTTATGAGAGTTTCTTTCTTTCTTTCTTTTCTTTTCTTTTTCTTTTTTGAGTGAATGCTGCATCCTGTTACAGGTTTGTTTTATAAGATCAGAAAGGTGTGCGCTTAGCAGACTAGTTATTAGGTCACACACACACACACACACACACACACACACACACACACACACACACACACACACACACACAGCAGAAGGTTCAGGAAATACTCATTGTGGTCAACATTGCAGTACTATGCAGGTGGCGTGGGGGGGGGGGGGTACTCTTACGAGCATTATAATGAAGGAAAAAGGCTGTCCACCAGCCTGTCAGTCTGCATGGTGTTATATTTGTTTATATATATTTGTGTCACAGTGCATGCATGGCAACACTGGTTGTGTTATTGCTTGCACATGTATATGCACTGTATATGTGTATTTGCATGTACGGTATGTAAGAATCATGCATGCCTATAATGTCCCTCAAATGCTTCTGCACCTTTATTGAAAGCACATTAGACTTTTGTTATTGTCTCCGCCAGGCCGAAAGGCATGGCGAGAGAGTATGTTTTACCCCCTGTCCGTCCGTCCGTGTGTCCGTGTGTCTGTGTGTCCATCTGTCTGCGAGCGGCTAATCTCCGGCACCGTTGGCCCGGCCGCTGTGAAACTGTGCACACATACTCCCTGGATGCCAATTCAGAACATTCACATTTTTCAGATTGGCCTGTTATAGCGCCACCAGTAGGCCGATTTGTGCAAAATCATTTTTTTATATTACTCCTACAGATTTTATCCAAACATCACGCAAATCATTACACAGTATCTCTATAGTCATGTGATCAACACGGATCTGTCTGATTTTCCATATTCCATCCTGTATGGCTAAGGTTGGCTTCCAAAGTTTGCAGGATTGGTCCATTTTGAACTAAATGCCTCAAATCATGAACGCAGCTTGTGATTTCCGTGAAATTTCACACGCACATTCCCACTAGGCCGAGGAGGAAATGCCACTTGAAAATGTTCAAATCAGCCTCATGGTGGCGCTATAAAAGGCCAAATTGCGTTTTGAACTGTAACTGCACCGATCTGCGTGAAACTTTGCACGCATACTCCCTAGAGGCCAAGGAGAAACATCTGCCCTGCATTTTTCACATTAGCCTTTTATAGCGCCACCAGGAGGCCGACTTATGTAAAATACATATTTTGAGATT
This sequence comes from Gymnoscopelus braueri, assembly GCF_963280865.1. Classification (NCBI taxonomy): domain Eukaryota; kingdom Metazoa; phylum Chordata; class Actinopteri; order Myctophiformes; family Myctophidae; genus Gymnoscopelus; species Gymnoscopelus braueri. The sequence goes on from NC_137604.1 coordinate 44,727,041, forward strand.
AAGCCTTCCGATTTTATCCAAATGTCACGCAAATCGGTACACATGATCTCTATAGTCATGTGATCAAGATGGATCGGTTTGATTTTTCATATTCCATCCTGATTGGCTAACATTGAGATCTAAAGTTTGCAGGAGTGGCCCGTTTTGAACAAAATGCCGCAAATCATGAACGCAGCGTCCGATTGCGGTGGAACTTTGCACGTACATTCGCACTACTATAGCGCCACCAGGAGGCCGATTTTTCTTTTTTATATTACTCCTACAAATGTTGTCCAAACATCATGCAAATCAGTACACATTATCTCTATAGTCAAGTGATCAAGATGGTTCAGTACGATTTTTTATATTCCATCCTGACTGGCAAATTTTGAACATTGCTGGCCCACAATAACCTACCTGACCTGGCGGAGACCTGTGCTCCGAGGAGCACTTTTTCTAGTTTAATCTATATCCTGATTGAGTTCTCTATCCTGATTGGATAAAATTGGAAATGAAACTGAAACTGAAACGAAAATGCATTTTCTGTTTTATAAAGAGCTGGAGAGACAAGGAGACTCCTTTTACTGAACAAACACTCTATAGCAATGAGTACTATCAGAATATAGAGCTATTTCACACTTCTTTCAACCAAAGAAAATCACTTACCCTACCTTTAACTAAACATTGGAATATTGGATCAGAGTTTTTTGGGTTAACTACCCCTTGATGGTAGGGCATGCTTGGCTGCTTGATTTGATAGGCAAGCTGTGACAACAACCTTGGACCGTATCAGCTGTGTGAGAGAGGCTGTGTGTGCAATTATACATTACAGAGTCTGCTAATGAATGCATTTATGGTGAAATGTAATGCTGAAATGAAATGTGATGAGTAGGCTACAAGGAATGGAAATAACTTTAAGTGGACACTTTTTTATGGTCCTTAAAAGTGACAATTAAATTAAGTGACAGTAGGGATGAGCTGTAGGGGGTGCTATGGGGGGTCGGCGACCCCTTAGTTCTGGCGCTGGCTGGGGGGCTGGGAGCTCCACATGCACGCGCGAGCACGCACCGTCAGCTGCGGTCTTAACACCTTAAAGTTTAAACAATAGCCTCTCAAGGTTCGCGCCGTCAGCGGCGAGCCGTTCTCAATAGCGTCTACCTGGCTGCTTTGCATAACATTAGGCTACTCGAAAAAAGCCATGGACTTGAATTGAATGTGTTACATTCCTCTCACAATGAGAGACAACAGTCTCTGCACTGCAGAGTGTGAAGGGGATCGCTTAGAAGAGGACCCAGTTCTCTGAGACAAGACAAAGACAAGTTGTCTGATTATTTTAAGTACTTATGTGTGGGTGAGTCTATGTAAAGGGCTTTTATATAAAACTAAAGGAAAATAAAATAATTAATTAATTGAAACAAAAATAAAAACAACAAATTAACAATGCAACTAAATAATGAGATATAATTACATTAAAATCACATGTTGAATACAGTATTTCAACTAGCACTGAGCTGATTGGCTATGTGCACGTGCGTGCACGTGCACGTGACGTCAGAAAATATAGCCCCCCTAGTTCAAAAATCCACAGCTCATCACTGAGTGACACTGACTATACACCTACAGTGAAGCCTGTCCCGTTAAGCCAGTGCCAGACTATTTGTTGGAGCTGTTAACGACTCATAGGACTCTGAACTGTGACCCTGACTACATAAACATCAAAACCCCCAAAACGTATATAAAGCTGTCAAATTTAGTGAAGTGCCCTCCTCAAATGGAGTGAAGTGGAAGTATACAATGACAAGTAGAGTATTTGAGTATTTACTTTCCTTACTGAATATGAACATGTTCCAAATAATGTATAAGACCTGCTAGCTATATGCTTATATGCTAATAAAGACACCCAGCACCCCACCACCCTGCCAATTATACTATTTTTATACCATAGCCACTGGCATGGACATAAACCACATAGCCAAGCAGCACTACCAAATATCATGTGAGTGTTGGACGTATACATTTACAAGATTATTAATAGATTTGAAATGTTTTTTTTTTTATGGCTAAATGGATACTATCGCAATGTCAACAGGAATTAAAGGCCCTTGAAAGGCAACTCCTACTTTTACTTTCTGCCCAGCATGCAATGAGCACCTAATATAAGGCATGCTGAGATGGTTGACGCGTACCCATTGCAGAGGAGTTCAGAGTTCCATTTAGTGGTGAGTGAGACTTCATCTGTCCTTCATAGTCATATAAATGTTTTAGAGATGTTAGTTATTCATAGTCGTATAAATATAATGTTAGTGACTCCGTACATAGTGCCACATAGCGACAGACATGATACGACGTTATAGGCACTGAATAATGAGTGGACAGAATAATTTGTGTTTTATTGAACCAAAAAAGGGAATTTAAATGATTGATTGTGTAGTATTGTATTTATAGTGATATGGTTTAGGTCAGATTGGAATTAACTTTTGTTCATTAATTTTTATTTAGACATTTTAATCATGTTATGATTATTTAAATAATAATTTACATTGTGTGTGTTTTTACCAGATACTTTCTTAATCTTAACCAAGTAATTATTTGGAAGAGTACTTTTACATCTACTAGAGTTATTATTAGTTTAAAGTAACAATATTTTTTACTCGAGTAGAGTTTGGCTAGACTGCCCACCTCTGAATGTACCCTTAATTCATACAATGGAATTAAAGAAGAAAGAAATCTAGCATTGCTTCAGTACAAATAAAAAAAAATCATGATTACAAATTGTATTAAATCATCAACTAATGTTAATGTCCTCAAAATGATGTGTTTTTTCACTCTTAGGGGTTGCACTCAAGATTCTACTGCTACTGGTAGTGGGGAAAAGTGAGTGTTCATAATCTTTCTAATAAACCTACAATAAGCTATAACCATAAGAATAGTCCTACAATTATCTGCTCAGATCTCAAGTCAGCAAAGGCATCAACACCATCTATTTGTCTGTCTACAGAAAGCCGCCACCATGAGTACGGACGCAGAGATGGAGCAGTATGGCAAGGCCGCCATTTATCTCCGTAAGCCAGAGAGGGAGAGAATGGAGGCTCAAGCTGCACCCTTTGATGGCAAATCTGCAGCATATGTGGCCGATGTTAAGGAGCTATACCTCAAGTGTAAAATTTTAAAGAAGGACGGTGACAAAGTCACCGTGGAAACGCTCGACACAAAGGATGTATGTAGAGGGGTATCTAAAATCAAATAGTGGCTCAGTAAAAATCACATTACATTCTGAGGTTGTGCTTTCTTTTTTTTTAGGAAAGAACTGTAAAGGAGGCTGATGTCTACCCTATGAACCCTCCCAAGTATGACAAAATTGAGGACATGGCCATGATGACCCACCTCAGTGAAGCCACTGTCCTGTATAACCTCAAAGAGCGTTATGCAGCATGGATGATCTATGTAAGGTTTTCTACATACTGAGTCGATAGCGAAGAAAGAAAAATACAGTGTACAAGTTATATCATCAAGTGAAAACCATAGAAAAACGAATGCAAACAAACTCTTCTGAAGTTAACTTGCTCATTAGTTGATGCCACTTGAAACTCGTGACTGTAATCCCAGCTCTAGTGATCCGTTGTGCTAGATATGTGGCATGCTCAGTGCTATGTTGTATGATGTTATTGTTCTCTCTCTCCCCTTCAGACCTACTCTGGCTTGTTTTGTGCAACTGTGAACCCCTACAAGTGGCTCCCAGTGTACGACCAGGAGGTTGTAAATGCCTACAGAGGCAAGAAGCGTATTGAGGCTCCACCCCACATCTTCTCTGTCTCTGACAACGCCTATCAGTTCATGCTGATGGGTACGTACTACTCAGGACAATGTAAAAACAATAATATAACTATAATGGTTTTGTGGTGTATCCATGACTAAAAGTTTGCTTTACATTTTACAGATAAAGAGAACCAGTCTGTCCTGATCACGTAAGTTTCCCATCTACTAGGCTTTAAAAAAAGAACATTGTACATCAATTCACTAACTGCATTTCTCTGAATATGTGTATTTATAACCAGTGGAGAATCCGGTGCTGGAAAGACTGTGAACACCAAGCGTGTCATCCAGTACTTTGCAACAGCTAGTTCTGGTTCTGGAGAGAAATCAGCGGCCGATAGCGGTAAAATCAAGGTATATGTACAGATTTTTAACTTCAACAAATACATGTTTTTGAACATAAAGCATTTGTATGCAATATAGCAATTCAATTTAAAAGAATTCTGACCAAATTTTCTAAAACATTCTAGGGGTCACTGGAGGATCAGATTATTGCTGCCAATCCCTTGCTGGAGTCCTATGGTAATGCCAAGACTGTGAGGAATGACAACTCCTCTCGCTTTGTAAGTATAAATAATGACACTTTATGAGAAAACCTGCAATAATTCCACAGTGTAGATGTAACTAATTGTGCTATATCAAACAGGGTAAATTCATCAGAATCCATTTCGGCACAACGGGTAAACTGGCCAGTGCTGATATTGAGACATGTAAGTATGAAGTTCACAGATGATAAATTATATATGTGTTCATTTGAGGATTACATTTTGAGTTATGTACAACCCATATAGATTATTATTTTTATTATTATAATTGAAATTGTTATAATTATAATTATAATAATAATTATAAGGGTAATTATAATAATAATAATTATTATTATCATTATTATTATTATTATTATTATTATTATTATTATTATTATTATTACTATGAGTTATTCACAACCCATATAGATCTGCTGGAGAAGTCTAGAGTGACCTATCAGCTTCCTGCAGAGAGAGGTTACCACATCTTTTTCCAGATGATGACCAACCACAAACCTGAGATTATTGGTAAATGGAATTACTGATGATGCAGTGAGAACATAAATTAATGAATAAAAACACATGTTCACCATTTTTTAATCCCTTTTAAGAAATGTGTCTGATCAGCACCAACCCCTACGACTTCCCGTTGATCAGCATGGGTCAGATCACTGTGGCCAGCATTGATGACAAAGTGGAGCTGGACGCTACTGATGTCAGTGAACATTTTTGTTTCTTTCTAATACTCACTATAGTGTGAACTGCAGTCAGTTGCACTGCAACATGTATTTTATAAAGCAGTGGTTCTGAAAGTTTTCAGGCCGTGCCTCCCCAAACTAATCCTATTTGAACTGGGGACCCCCCATCCTGACAAGCACTTGGAATTGTAGCAGTTGAGGCATCACATTTAGTTTGACTCGGTTCCACAGATAAATATTGTGAAAATAGCCGATCTACATGTTTTAATTGTTTTTACCTCTTTCTTAGGTAATATTAGACAATTTGGCCAATGTTTGACAATTTGAATAGTATAGTTTGTTGATTACTTTTGATGCAGTAATGGTCTTATTTGTTTTATTTCAACTTACTTATTGTATAGGTCTTAAAAGTCCTTAAATTGTCACTTTAGAAATGTGCAGATACCATGTATATACACTTATACTGTATGTTGGTTTGTTAACTGTTGAGTTGTACACAGTTCTAAATTATGTTTGTTAATCTAATGCTTAATCTCAATCTTTTGAATACATCTCTGCTTATTGATATCAGGAGGCTATTGACATCCTGGGCTTCAACGGTGAGGAAAAACAGATGATCTACAAGTTCACCGGTGCAGTGATGCATCATGGTGTCATGAAGTTCAAACAGAAGCAGCGTGAAGAACAGGCAGAACCTGATGGCAACGAGGGTGAGCTAATCTTTATTATTATTATTGTCTCCGCCAGGCCAAAAGGCATGGCGAGAGAGTATGTCCGTCCGTCCGTGTGTGTGTGTGTGTGTCCTGTCCGTGTGTTACCAGCTAATCTCTGGCACCGTTGGCCCGGTCGCTGCGAAACTGTGCACACACACTCCCTGGATGCCAATTCAGAACCTCTGCCAATTTTTCACATGGGCCTGTTATAGCGCCACCTGGAGGCCGATTTGTGCAAAACCCATTTTTTTTACATTACTCCTACAGATTTTATCCAAACGTCATGCAAATCGGTACAGAGTATCTCTATAGTCATGTGATCAACACGGATCTGTCCGATTTCCCATATTCCATCCTCATTGGCTAAGGTTCGCTTCCAAAATTTGCAGGATTGGTCCGTTTTGAACAAAATGCCTCAAATCATGAACGCAGCATGCGATTTCCGTGAAATTTCACAAACACATTCCCACTGGGCCAAGGAAGAAATGCCACCCTTTTTCACATTGGCCTGTTTAGCGCCACCATTAGGTCTAATTTAGCAAAACAAATTTTTGGAACAAAATACCTCAAATCATGAATGCAGTGTCCGATTGCCGTGAACGACCTAAGAATAAATGGCACCCTTTTCACATTGGCCTATTATATCGCCACCAGGAGGCCACAATAACCTACCTGACCTGGCGGAGACCTGTGCTCCGAGGAGCACTTTTTCTAGTTTTTTTTATATTTTACCGTTTACGGTGGCACGGTGGCGCAGTCGGTAGCGCAGTCGGTTGCGATTTCGCCTCACAGCGAGAAGGTCCTGGGTTCGATTCCCACTTTGGGCGATGGGGGCATGTTCTCTCCTCCGCGTCATCAGTGCCCATACCCTAGCTGGGGTTGGCGAAAGGGCCTTTCTGTGTGGAGTTTGCATGTTCTCCCTGTGTCCCCTATGGTAAATAAATGTGTTCCTTCCACACGCTACACCCTTCCGGGGAAACTCCACCCACATGTCAGGTGATAAGAAGCGGCCTGCTCACTCCTCATGCATTGAAGGAAGCATGAGCTCAGTTCGGGGCTCTCCCCAAGCTGGCAGAGGGAGAGTAGCACCCAGGATTAAAGCTTAGGCAATTGGCACTGGGTAAAAGAATGGGTTACAAAAATCGTGGTATAAAAAACTTTATATATATATATATATATATATATATATATATATTATACTGTTTAGACTGATGATTATTTGGTTTACCTATGATCCTAGATTACTATCTCTATGCATTTGATGTATTAATTCGTGTTTACCTTGCTTACTGTATATCACACTCTGGATTAAGAGCGTCTGCTAAATGCCTAAATTGTAAATTGCAAATTGTATGAACATTTCAGAGGCTGACAAGATTTGCTACCTGTTGGGTATAAACTCAGCAGAGATGCTTAAGGCGTATTGCTACCCCAGAGTGAAAGTTGGAAACGAGTATGTCACTAAGGGACAGACTGTGCCACAGGTGAGTAAATTACATTATTTCCATGTTCTGATTTCATACACACTTGATATTCTCAACACAGCATACCATTAGAACTCTAATATCTTTTTGAGTTGTGTCCAGACTGTCTTAAATCATCTTCTGTAAAAACACCCGGGACAGACTCTTCTCCCTTCTGGCTCCCAAACTGTGGAACAAACTCCCCATTGCAGACCCACTCCCAATCTTCCGCCGTAATCTGAAGACTCACCTCTTCAGACTCCATAGCCCGTAGCACTTGCCGTAGAACTTGCCCTAACCTTGATGACCTTGCAGGCTTATGCAAAGGCTAAATGTAATTTCGATGGCATGTTATGTAGACAGATGCCAGGTTAATCTGTAGACCTGGCATCCAAGTGTATAGTTTCAATGTGCAGATTATAGATTGTTTTAGATTATAATGTTTAGACTGATGATAGGTTCTTGGTTTACCTATGATCCTAGATTACTAATGCAATGCATTTGATGCATTACCTCGTGTTTTCTTTGCTTACTGTAAATCACTCTGGATTAAGAGCGTCTGCTAAATGCCTAAATTGTAAATTGTGTAATTCACACCCCTACTAATAACGTTCCTATTTCCATAGGTAATGAACTCAGTTGGTGCCTTGGCCAAGTCCCTCTATGAGAAGGAGTTCTTCTGGATGGTCATTAGGATCAATGAGATGCTGGACACCAAGCAGCAGAGAAACTACTACATTGGTGTACTGGACATCGCTGGTTTTGAAATCTTTGATGTAAGCATGGACTTGTTTTAAGTGGGAGACTTATTTTTTTGGTCACAATTACAAGAAATTGGGCTAATGATATTTCCACTCACAGTTCAACACCCTGGAGCAGCTGTGCATCAACTTCACCAATGAGAAACTGCAACAGTTTTTCAACCACACCATGTTTGTTCTGGAGCAAGAAGAGTACAAGAAGGAAGGAATTCCCTGGGATCTCATTGACTTCGGCATGGACTTGGCTGTCTGCATTGAGCTAATTGAGAAGGTATTATTATATTTTATTACACGGCTTGGTTGGATGCTTAATTCTGATTGGTCAATCACTGAATTCAGCTGTGTGTTATTTCTGGATAATGACCGATGAGCTCAATAACAGACCGCTGTCTAATCAAAGGCTCAGAGCACCTGCGCTAGTTGATTTTGTGCACCTGCGCTTGTTGATTTTATGTAAACAAACACACAATGTCATTTACAGCTAAACATTGATCTCAAGTGAAGAAGCGAAGAAGCGAGAAATAGAAATGCAGTAACCGAAAATTGATTCTATTTGATCAACACTTCCTTGTTTTCCGAGGTGACCGTGTCCGCACGGCGTAACACTTATGGAACACTTTCATTACCGTAAGCAAGGACATACTTTGTTTTCTTGTAACTTTTGGGTACATTTATTAATGTATTTATTAAAGGAATTTCCCCACGGTTTTCTCACCTTTTCTATGATGTTATGATATCCTAGGATGAGTGGTACAGTAGACATTTCATAACTCCGTCCCGGGTCCGTCACAGCTAAAAACGCGCGCCTATGGGCCTTGCGCTAAATCGCATATTTGAATAGCTTTTTTTTTTTGTTTTTATTTGGTGAGATCAGACGTTCATAGTGACAGAATACTATCCAACGTGACTGTCTTGAATGCGCCCCACCGAAATTCTCGCTAGACGTGAGAAATCTCGTTTCACTTTAAGTAGCCATTTAATTAGTGGGATAATTTATGTTGTCTAGAGGACGGGCGGGTGGACGGACGTCACAAATGTAACATGCGGAACAGCGAGGCGCACCATTGCCCCGATCCGCACCAAACTTGGCACCAACACTGGTCAGGGGTCTGCCATCAGAATAGACACAACAGGGACCACATGTGGCACCCAGTGGGTGCCACAGGCGCACCCTTAGCCTGTGTTCCTATTGGCTGTACTTTAAACAGCCATAACTCCACTTCCCAGCTTGCTAAACGCCCCAAACTTGGTAGGTGCTCTGAGACGGTCCAATAAAGACAGGCTGTAATTACTTAATCCCTGCCCCCTCAGTGTTCCTATTGGCTGGGCTTTAACACCCATAACTCCAGTTCCCAGCATGCTTAACACCCCAAACTTGGTAGGTGCTCTTAGGCGGCCAATTTGGACAGGCTGTAATTGCTTAAGCCCTACCCCCTCTGTGTTCCTATTGGCTGGGCTTTAAACAGCCATAACTCCAGTTCCCAGCATTCTTAACGCCCCAAACTTGGTAGGTGCTCTTAGGCGGCCAATATGGACAGGCTGTAATTGCTTAAGCCCTACCCCCTCTGTGTTCCTATTGGCTGGGCTTTAAACAAGAATTATTATTATACTATTATATATTATCATGGACTTGACTGTCTACATTGAGCTGATTGAGAAGGTATACAATCATTATTATACTATCATATATTATCATGGACTTGGCTGTCTGCATTGAGCTGATTGAGAAGGTATACAATTAGTATTATACTATTATATATTATCATGGACTTGGCCGTCTGCATTGAGCTGATTGAGAAGTTATACAATTATTATTATATTATTATGTATTATCATGGACTTGGCTGTCTGCATTAAGCTTATTGAGAAGGTATACAATTATGTTGTGCTTTAATGGACATGATGTTAATATAGTTTTTGTCATTGGCACTTCGTTTGTGGTGATTTGTCTCTTTTGTCTCCTTTACAAAGCCCTTGGGCATCTTCTCCATCCTTGAAGAGCAGTGCATGTTCCCAAAGTCTTCAGACAAAACCTTCGCCGAAAAGTTGCTTGACCAGCATCTTGGGAAGAACAAGGCCTTTGAGAAGCCCAAGCCGGCCAAAGGCAAGGGTGAGGCCCACTTCTCCCTGGTCCACTACGCTGGAACTGTGGACTACAGCATCACAGGCTGGCTTGAGAAGAACAAGGACCCCCTGAACGACTCTGTCATTCAGCTGTTCCAGAAGTCTACAGTTAAACTGCTGGCTGTGTTCTATCCTCCTCCTGAGCCTGAAGGTATGTTTATTAATATAATAATATGATATAATGTGTTCTATCTTCCTCCTGAGTCTGAAGGTATGTTTATTAATAGAATAATATAATATAATGTGTTCTATCCTCCTCCTAAGCCTGAAGGTATGTTTATTAATATAATAACATAATATAATGTATTCTATCCCCCACCTGAGCCTAATACTATAAACACTCAGAATTTGACAAGAAGGGAGGAATTTTCATTCTGTATATCAAAAAATATTATGTCTGTTGACTTTAACAAATGAAGAAAAGGAGGGATGCGGGAGAAACTGTCCACTCATGATTCTAACCAATATAAACAGATAACACAAAGGCGGGCGGCAAGAAGAAGAAGGGTGGTTCCATGCAGACTGTGTCTAGTGCTTTCAGGGTAAGAATATTTATTCATTATTATCAACATTATATTCCTGTAAAAAATAGGCATGTCTTTTCATGTTGGAATTAAACAATTTCTGTATCACATGATGTGAGCTTGTAGAGCAGCTATCTTTGAATGGCTGCAGTTTAAAACAGGGCTTAAGTGGTTAATGTATGTTTTAGAAAAATCTAAATCTGTAAAGTAACTAGAATCTAAAGAGTTCCAATAATTCTAGTGGGGGGAAAAGTACAATATTGTCTTACTTTTTACTAATAATAATTGTCTCAATAGGCGAACTTGGGGATGCTGATGACCAATCTGAGGAGCACTCATCCTCACTTTGTGCGTTGCCTGATTCCCAACGAGTCCAAGACTCCAGGTAAACACTGAAAATAGATATTTAAACAAATGATTGTGAGGTAGCCATTGAATGCAACTTTGGCCAGTGTGTAACTATTTTGTCCTAATAATAATGAAGCAACATCTTTACAGGCCTGATGGAGAACTTCCTGGTCATCCACCAGCTGAGGTGTAACGGTGTGCTGGAGGGCATCAGGATTTGTACAAAGGGCTTCCCAAGCAGAATCCCCTATGCTGACTTCAAGCAGAGGTATTCATTCCTTTTTCCAGCAACTTTTAGTTCCACACCTATTAACGCAAAATGACCCACTTTTACAAAACAGGTACAAAGTACTGAATGTCAGCGCAAAATGACCATGAACTTTAAAAAAACAGGTACAAAGTACTGAATGCCAGCGCATGTCCCGATGGCGCGTTCATGGACAACAAGAAAGCCTCTGAGAAGCTTCTTGGGTCCATTGCCGTACCTCATGATGAGTACAAGTTTGGACACACCAAGGTAAACACACTCCCAATCTGGTTTAACATTATCCAGAGAGGATTAAAAGTAGATTTTACGGTTGTTTAGTTGCTCAATGCTCAGTGTTTGTAACATTGTATTCAGGTGTTCTTCAAAGCTGGTCTGCTGGGTGTCCTTGAGGAGATGCGAGATGAAAAGCTGTTTGCTCTGGTCACCATGACTCAGGCTCTCGGACGAGCTTACGTCATGAGGAAGGAGTTTGTCAAGATGATGGTTAGGAGGTAATATGAAAACATCAATTCAATATTAAGTACAATTTGTAAGTAAACGTTATCATTGCTGTTCAATAAAACAAAAGTAAAATGTCAAATCATTATAATACAAATAGCAAAAATTGCAGAGGAAGCTTTTGATGACGGTGGTAAGGAAAAACACTCCCCCGCAGATACGGGCTCTAGGACGGGTGGCCATCTGCATTTACCTTCCCGGGGGTTAACAACAATAATACCATCAGCAATAATAACGACAACAACAGAAACAACTATTACACAATAATAACAGCTTTAATAACAGGCTGCAGTCGTATTACATGGAAACCCTCGATCTTCAGCTAAATCATGATCCATTGAAATCACTTTCCACAGAGAGGCCATTTACACCATCCAGTTCAACGTGCGCTCATTCTGCAATGTGAAAAACTGGCCATGGATGGGGCTGTACTTCAAGATCAAGCCTCTACTGCAGAGCGCCGAGACTGAGAAGGAGCTGCAGAACATGAAGGAGAACTATGAGAAGATGAAGACTGACCTGGCTGCTGCCCTGGCCACGAAGAAGACACTGGAAGAGAAACTGGTGGCTGTGGTGCAGGAGAAGAATAACCTTGCACAGGCAGCGTCATCAGTAAGTAGCTACACTTGTACAGGAAATGTTGATAATATTTCATATTGTTTATCATCCTATCTTAAATATTTTTTCGAATGTAGAATGCAGATGTAGACCATGGCAGAGAATGTCTGGTGGTCGAACGGCTGTTGGCATCATTGTATAGCTACATGGCTAGTTTGGCTACCAGCACAAAGGCCTGACCCAATTTGTGGGGGAGGTTGAATCTGTATATATGCCACTGCTCCTCACCCACGTAATACTATAGTATATTGTTTTGGAGGAGGTTGATAGCCTCCAGCTTCTTCCTTGTCCTCACCTCCGCTACCGCCTCCGTACCGTCCAGGCTCTGACAATGATAGAGCCTGCCTTTTTCACCAGCTTGTTCAGTCAGTTAATGTCCCCTGTGTTAATGTACCCCCCCCCCCCCAGGAAGCAGCTGCAAAACAAATCTCATATGTCTCACCCAGAACAAATGCTGCAACAAGTTCCCTCACTTATCTTTTTCATTGACAACCAGGGAGATGAAGCATTGAATGATGCTGAGGAGAGATGTGAGGGTCTTATTAAAAGTAAGATCCAGTTGGAGGCAAAGGTCAAAGAAACGACTGAGAGACTGGAGGACGAGGAGGAGATCAATGCTGAACTGACTGCCAAGAAGAGGAAGCTGGAAGATGAATGCTCTGAGCTCAAGAAGGACATTGATGACCTGGAGCTCACCTTGGCCAAAGTGGAGAAGGAGAAACACGCCACTGAAAACAAGGTTCAACATTATACACTCTAGCCGTCTTATCAAGTTATAGAACAATAATAATCCATTCATGATTACACTCAAGCCGTCTTATCAAGTTACAGAACAATAATGATCCATTCATTCATGTTATTCAGGTGAAGAACCTGACTGAGGAGATGGCCTCTCAGGATGAAGGTCTTGCTAAGCTGACCAAGGAAAAGAAGGCCCTCCAAGAGGCACATCAGCAGACTCTTGATGACCTGCAGGCAGAGGAAGACAAAGTCAACACTCTGACCAAGGCCAAGACCAAGCTGGAGCAGCAAGTTGACGATGTGAGTTCATAAAGTCAATTGGCTGTTTTCAACGTATACGGTATGTTTATTGTGGTACTGAATTATAAGACAAATATATTGTTGTGCAGTTGGAGGGTTCTCTGGAGCAAGAGAAGAAGCTCCGCATGGACCTTGAGAGAGCCAAGAGAAAGCTTGAGGGTGATCTGAAACTGGCCCAGGAATCCATCATGGATCTGGAGAATGACAAGCAGCAGTCTGATGAGAAGATAAAGAAGTAATGTGGACCACAATATGAATAATTGATATGAATAATAAATAATATGAATACAAATAAGAATATGAAATGCCATGGATAAAAACTACCACTAAAATATGATGTACTGTATTCCACAGGAAGGACTTTGAAGTAAGCCAGCTTCTGAGTAAAATTGAGGATGAGCAATCTTTGGGGGCCCAGCTGCAGAAGAAGATCAAAGAACTCCAGGTATTTATTTTATTCATCTTCTTTAAAATCATTGATAATAAGTATGTGAAAATTTGGATTTTAATATGTTCATTAATTTGAAAGGCTCGTATTGAAGAACTGGAGGAGGAGATCGAGGCAGAGCGTGCCGCTCGTGCCAAGGTTGAGAAGCAGAGAGCTGACCTCTCCAGGGAACTTGAAGAGATCAGCGAGAGGCTGGAGGAGGCCGGTGGAGCCACCGCTAGTCAGATCGAGATGAATAAGAAGCGTGAGGCTGAGTTCCAGAAGCTGCGTCGTGACCTCGAAGAGTCCACCCTGCAGCATGAAGCCACTGCTTCTGGTCTCCGTAAGAAACAGGCGGACAGCGTTGCAGAGCTGGGCGAGCAGATCGACAACCTCCAGCGTGTCAAGCAGAAACTGGAGAAGGAGAAGAGTGAATACAAGATGGAGATCGATGACCTGTCCAGCAACATGGAAGCTGTTGCTAAGGCAAAGGTAAAATAGAATGCTTGTGCGTAATTCTTGACAAATATAAGAATGACTAAAACGAGGTAATACATTGTAGGTTACTTCAGTGATTGAATATGTCCAATGTTAATCAACAGGGAAATCTTGAGAAGATGTGCCGAACCCTTGAGGACCAACTCAGTGAAATCAAGGCCAAGAGTGATGAGAATGTTCGCCAGTTAAATGATATTGGAGCTCAGAGAGCAAGACTGTTGACGGAAAATGGTAAATGTTCATTGTAAAGTTTACTAGCCTAGCCTGGTAAACCCCTCCCTCCGGATATCTCATTTCCATTTGATATCAGGAGTGAGTCTGGCATGGGGGCCTGTTTGGCTTTTTGTCTGTGGGCTGGATTTGGGCGGGAGTAATACAGTTGACTGACAACCATTTCAGCCAATCAGCAGTTTGTTCCCCTTCAGCCAATCAGCAGTTCGTTTCCCCGACCACCAGACAGGGGGACTTTTGAAAAGGCCATGCCGAAAATAGGTTGCTTTATTCGGATACATACGTGTCACTGCCCGCCCCTGCCGGTTCTCTGATTTTTTTTTAAAAAATAGGCTCTGTCATAATTAATTGACCACATATATGAAGTTAAACAACTAAATTCTATCCGAATGATATCTTAAAAGTAAATTCCGTGCCTCAAAAACAACGTTTCGGAATTTTAAAACCGAAATCAAAACAGCGGACAGAATTTCAATGGCCGCCCGTTCAATTTTTGTCGGTTGTACTCGGTTCCATTCGGGTTCACCCGGGTTCCACCTGATTGGCCAACCTCCGCTGTCAATCACAGAACAATGAGCGAGAACGCTGATAGACGAGTCCATTTTATGGACGAGCAAGAAACGCCCTAGCCTGAGGCTACGAGCTCAATCCATGGTCTTGAAGGGCGGACCCAAACACAGCCGCCCGGATTTGTGCGTGGCTTCCTATTGCTTCACCAATCTATGTCCCCGCCTCCCCTCCCCTCCCCCCCTCGGCCTGTGCACGGAGCATGCTGACGTCACCAAATTTAGAGCGACGCCCCTCTGCACTCTGATTGGTTAGGAGATAACAAGGTCCAAGACCATCGTTCCTGCATGGCTCCCCCAGGCTTTTTTTCTTTTGTAACAAAAAAAAAAGCCTGGGTTTCCGAGGCTAGAAACGCCCAGACAGGCGCTCAGGCCAGACTCCTTCCTGAAATGAAATGCAAAGGAGATTTCCGGAAGGGGGGGGGTTACCAGGCTACTACTAGCCTAAATGGTTTGTCAATGGTACTTGAGCAAATTCCATAATAAGAGATAATGCTTTGATCAGCAGTCATCCCAGGAATTTAAGGTATATGTATTCAACAAAGATTATTTAAATGTTTGAAACTAATATTCAAATTTCTAACTAGGTGAGTTTGCTCGTCAACTTGAGGAGAAAGAAGGTCTCGTCTCTCAGCTCACCAGAGGCAAGCAGGCCTTCACCCAACAGATTGAGGAGTTGAAGAGACACGTTGAAGAGGAGGTTAAGGTAAGGAACAGCTTTCTTTTTTTAAATAGGCTTATAGTTGTCTTTTTGTAATTGTATCCAGCTGACATTATTTTGGCATTTTTCTTTTGACAGGCAAAGAATGCCCTTGCCCATGCTGTGCAATCAGCTCGCCATGACTGTGACCTTCTGAGGGAGCAATTTGAGGAGGAGCAGGAGGCCAAGGCCGAGCTGCAGCGTGGAATGTGCAAGGCCAACGCTGAGGTGTGTCAGTGGAGGAGCAAGTATGAGACTGATGCTGTCCAACGCACTGAGGAGCTGGAGGAAGCTAAGTAAGTGATCAGTGTTTTTACAACATCAGGTACCACTCACTATACGAAATATTGCTCACAATAATTTGAATCCATTCAAAACTGATCAACAGGAAGAAGCTCGCCCAGCGTCTTCAGGAAGCTGAGGAGCAAATCGAGGCTGTGAATTCCAAGTGCGCCTCTCTGGAGAAAACCAAACAGAGACTCCAGGGTGAAGTGGAAGACCTCATGATTGATGTGGAGAGGGCCAATGGTTTGGCTGCCAACCTTGACAAGAAACAGAGGAACTTTGATAAGGTGCTTTGACATACATTATTTTACAACAAAATCATTCTTGCCTCCTTAAACTGGGGTACATGACACATTTTGTTACAAATGCTGTATAGGTCTTGGCAGATTGGAAGCAGAAATATGAAGAGGGCCAGGCCGAGCTGGAGGGAGCTCAGAAAGAGGCTCGTTCTCTCAGCACTGAGATGTTTAAAATGAAGAATTCCTATGAGGAGTCTCTGGACCACCTGGAGACCATGAAGCGTGAAAACAAGAACCTGCAACGTGAGTTTTATCTTTTAATAACAGTAAAAAAAAGAAAACTTTCAAATGTAAATACAAATACAAAATAGTTGCTGATTGGAAAGTTCCTCATTCATTATTTTCAATCAACTGCAGAGGAGATCTCAGACCTGACTGAGCAGATTGGTGAGACTGGAAAGAGCATCCATGAGCTGGAGAAATCCAAGAAACAGACGGAGACAGAGAAGTCAGAGATCCAGACAGCCCTGGAGGAAGCTGAGGTAAATCTTTTAGGTTCTACATGTCTATATTTTAGATTTCTTTCAACACGTTTTATATTCAAACAGTGTAGCAGTATGATCGATGGTACATTAAAAGGTCCTACAACCTTTTGATCCTGTATTTCATTTTAGGGTACTCTGGAGCACGAGGAGTCCAAGATTCTTCGTGTCCAGCTGGAACTCAACCAGATCAAGGGTGAGGTCGACAGAAAGCTGGCAGAGAAGGATGAAGAGATGGAGGGGATCAAGAGGAACAGCCAGAGGGTGATTGACTCCATGCAGAGCACTCTGGACTCTGAGGTCAGGAGCAGAAACGATGCCCTGAGAATCAAGAAGAAGATGGAGGGAGACCTGAACGAGATGGAGGTTCAGCTGAGTCACTCCAACCGCCAGGCTGCTGAGGCCCAGAAGCAGCTGAGGAACGTCCAGGGAACGCTTAAGGTGCAAAACATAGTAGTTAGACACATATTCAAATAATGGAACTGCACTGCACAAGTCACATTCTGATGTTTCTCTTAACGTGATCACCTCAAATGTGATTTATTTTAGGATGCCCAACTGCACCTTGACGATGCTGTCAGAGGCCAAGAAGATGTGAAGGAGCAAGCTGCCATGGTGGAGCGTAGGAATGGCCTCATGGTTTCTGAGATTGATGAGCTGAGAGTGGCTCTGGAACAGACAGAGAGAGGCCGCAAAGTGGCTGAACAAGAACTAGTGGATGCTAGTGAACGTGCTGGCCTGTTGCACTCCCAGGTAAGTCAATGGAAAAACTCTCAATATATTTAACATACAAGTCATGCATACTTGCATTGCTAAACTGAATCTTTATTTTAGAACACAAGCCTTCTGGGCACCAAGAAGAAACTTGAAGCTGACCTGATCCAGGTCCAAGGCGAAGTGGATGACAGTGTTTCAGAAGCAAGGAATGCTGAGGAGAAGGCCAAGAAAGCCATCACTGATGTAAGTTAGGCTGACCGCCCCTTATCCAATATACCAGGACAATTAGACAACCTTATGGCATGCTTAATGTAAACATACAATACAATACATTTCGCTCATGGCATGCAGATGTTGAACACCTTTGCAATAGGCTACAACAAAGGATGTATTTTAGAATTAAATACTAAACTTATCTTATTCAAACAGCCATGATGAAGGGAAAAAAGGAACATCACTATTTTCAGTCTTTATATCAGAAATATGTGCTCAGGGAGACAAAGTACATTCTGAACCCAGCATTCCGAGGTGCTGGCTTCAGGTAGATGGTTCAGAATGCTACAGTGCAGACTGAACTGGTACAAGAATCTATTCATTCCATCCTCCATAAAGATATTTACTTAGTTTGTTTCCTTCTGGTCTTATGACACTAGTATCTGTTTATTACCTGTTTATTATAATGTTAATGAGAGATTTTAATCTATATACCATGTTTGTATATTGTGATTTTCTTGGCAAGTATGTTGTGTGATGCAGCATAATGTTTTCCTTGCGGGTGAATGAAGTATATTTCATCTTATATTATACAAAAATTACTTTCCAGGCTGCTATGATGGCCGAGGAGCTTAAAAAGGAGCAGGACACTAGTTCTCACTTGGAGAGGATGAAGAAGAACCTGGAGGTCACAGTCAAGGACCTGCAGCACCGCCTGGACGAGGCTGAGAACCTGGCTATGAAGGGAGGCAAGAAGCAGCTCCAGAAACTGGAGTCTAGGGTAAGATACGTAGTTCACTTCAACACGGCTTATAGTCAATGAAATAAGAAGACATTATTTCACAGTGCATAATTCAATTGTGAAGGTGCGGGAACTGGAGGGAGAGGTTGAATCTGCACAGAGAGGAGGTGCAGACGCTATTAAAGGTGTCCGCAAGTACGAGAGGAGAGTGAAGGAGCTGACATACCAGGTACTGTATATCATGTTCACTTAAATAACCATCATGCCACTGGCTAAATTAATATATTGCATGAACGTAACTAATGTTATATATTCACTCTCACTTCAGACTGAAGAGGACAAGAAGAATGTTGGCAGGCTTCAGGATCTGGTAGACAAACTGCAGATGAAGGTGAAGGGCTACAAGAGGCAGGCTGAGGAAGCGGTAAGACAAATATACATCTTTAGTTGTGGTCGCCATGTGCATAGTGTTGTTGTCATAGTTTAACTAATGGAGCCTCGATCTCCAGGCTTTTATTTTCCTTCGCGTTTTGCTCAAAAATAAGAGCCTGGACCCGCCTGTTGACGTTCCTGGAATAGGAAGTGGTTGATTTCCCCAACCAACCAGAGTGCAGTGGGCGTCGCTCCAAATGTTGTGGCGTCAGGGCTCTCAATGCTGCACATTGGGGGGGAGGAGGGGCGCGTCGGCGGGAGCACAGATCGGTGAACTAATGGGATCCGGCGGCTTCTCTCGCCGGAGATTTTGACGCGCTAGGGCAGCCTACTTATGGAATAACTAAAAAGGAATAATCGGAATCAGTTATGTAATGTCAATACGACCAACAGCAGAGCATTTTTCAGAGTCCATCTTGCTACTTTCCACAAGCGGCACATGGAATCTCTAGCTTGCCATGTTTCTGCAGTATGGCATGCACACAGCGGAACTGCACGGCACTGCACACATGGGCGTTGTGGAAGCTCTGACCTGTTACTGTAACATGAATGTTGAAAGGAAAGGCATGCTGCTCCACAATGCCACATACTGCAGACGCATGCAGGCAGTGTGTTTCAGGCATAATGGTAAAAGTACATTTACAAAATGGACTAGAGACATTTGTTTCCTATAAGCTGCAATTTATGGCTCGGGGTGCCAAACAAGAACAAGAAAACAGCCATGATTGTGCCGTTCCAATGAGAACCTGTCTGGGCTTGTCGTGTAATTGAGGCATTAAACTGCGGTTACCAGGCTGGCAGTTGTAATAAAGTAGAGGAAGAGAAGAGACGTCAGGTTTCCAGGTTCTATCATTCATTTATTCAGCATCAAGTACAACAGCATAGCAGGAGAACCAGGAGCCCTTTCCTCCACGCAGCCCTTCGGCCGGTGTAGTGTGACCATTCTGAGTTAGATTTCATTCCCCTTTTATAACACAATAGCTTCACATTTGAATACAGACGGTTTGTCAGGGTGCGAGTTCAGAGGACCCAAATGCAGTACGACACGAGGCAGGAATCAAAGTTGAGGAGGTTTATTAACCAAACTTAAACTTCCCATAGAATGGGGCAGACAAAACAAGGACTCAATATACAGATGGCATTCAGCCTACAGCACAGAACACACTAACACTAAATGACGACCTGACAGAGAACTGAACAAACAGGGGAATATATATAGACACAGGGTTAACTGGACACAGGTGAAACACAAGACAAATCAGCACAGGGATTGGCTGGGGCACAACAGGACACAGGTGGAGAACAAAGCTAATCAAGGGTAAGAGAGACAAGACAGGAAACAGTAAACAAGGCAGACAGGAAACAATACTACAAAGTAAGGTGCAGAACAGCACAGCAAAAGGCAGCAACAGAATGACAGATACGATTATACAAATGGAACACGCAGTATGCAGAACATACAAAATGCACTTCCGGCCTAAACTGTCCATGACCATATAAGGGCATCTTCAAAGTATAAATAATAAGTCGGCCTAACCGGCCCAAAGTGTCCATGACCATATAAGGGCATTCAAGGTCTAAATTATAAAGTCAAAGTCCACGGCCCGAGGAGCGGAGCGTGACACGGTTCATGTGGGGTGGGGGTCAGTGATAGCCTCCACCTGTTGACCAAGCTCTTTGATCAGTGCCTCCATCTGATTAGCAGCTGAATGCCAAGAACCCAGACCTGGTGTCTCCAGGTTAAACAAAAGGCAATGTAAATTGTACTTCACAGCTATGCAGAGTGTCCCTGATTACCTAGGCAAACGCCAGGCTGAGTCTGAGTCAACAACACATTCTTATTCTGACTTTAGTACAATAACTCCTATCTGATTTTACTTGCACACTGTCATAAGCAATAAGCAATAAGCAATAAGGGCCAATATACCATAGGCTCACTCAAACATGCTGCATGGGCCACTGTATTAGCCACAACCACACATTACAATTGCCTGAAATTGTCTTGTTTCGACTATATCATTGTAAGATTCTCTTTTCAAATATTGAGGCTTTGAACCATCTCTATCATATTGTAGGAGGAGGCGGCCAACGTTCACCTGTCCAAGTGCAGAAAGGTTCAGAATGAGCTGGAGGAGGCTGAAGAGCGTGCTGACATCGCTGAAGGCCAGGTCAACAAGATGAGAGCTAAAAGTCGTGACTCCAAGGTAATACATGTTCAAGGTTGACTGACTATCTTTAAATAAGATTCAACTGAAAATGTATGTTGAATATCTACAATTATATTCTTTACTGTTGTTACAGGGAAAAGAAGCTGCTGAATAAGTTCTCCAATTCAAGTCACCTTACAAAGTCATAAAATATGACCCATTGTATTATAATGTAATACACCGTACAAAGTCATAAAATATGACCCATTGTATTATAATGTAATAAAGGTGCATGGTAACAAATTTATTTTTGTTGTTTCTTGTATTCATTACTTTGTCTTGTCAATACTTTTTGTTGTGTCCACTATACCATTTTATAAACACAAACAAAAAGAAGATCAAGATTTTTGAGCAGGATCTCCTCGTTGGTCAGTAGGAATACACTGAGGGCACTAGCTGGAGCACTCATCCAATGTCATTTTGACTATAAGCATGTACGTCATGGTAGTGTAATCCCCACCTGTACCCCGCTCCTGTGTATACGGTGGACACTTCGCTCTAGGTCCGTGAAGAGTTGTTTTCGATGTACAATGACCACACAACACATCAGACGACACAATATGCTTTGGTTGGGTAACCACTTGGCACCCTTTTAGTGTTTTTAGCAATTGCAGTAGTGCACATGAAATTACAATATTAAACAATGGTACATTAGCCGGCATAAATGAACAATATTTGTTTTCTCCCGCCGTAGAGATGGTGACATTACATTAAGACAGGGGTTCTCAAACTGTTTAATACCACAACCCATATTTTGAGGGATTTATTTTGGCGACCCCATCACCTCCCCCCCATTATTAATAATGATAATAATTATTATTATCATTATTGTTATTACTACAATTATTTGAAAACTCTAGTTACTAGTTACTTTGTAGATTTAGATTATTATAACAAAACTTACCACTTCACCCCTATATACATTTTGTCCATTCGAAAATAGGCGATCTACAAGCTCACAGATCTTGTAGATCTGCTATTTTCAAAAGGTGTCATACATTTGAAAACTTGTGAAATGGGACATTCTGCATAATGAGTATAGCCTACTTTCTAGTTTTTGTACTTTTACTTAAGTACATTTTCATTCCGGACTTTTACTTGTAACAGAGTATTTCTAGATTTTCTACATTGCAGTTGATACTTTTACTTGAGTAAAAAATGTGAACGCTTTTTCCACTGACTGTATGTCCATGTCCAACCACAAGTTTATTGCCAGGGACCACCATATAATATTTGTGGTGTTAAAATGTTTGCAAAAACATTCCAAGTTTTTCACATTTTGTCAAAAGTTTTTGAAAATAGCAGATCTACAAGCTCAAAACGCATCATGATGCGACACGTTGTGAGCTTTTAGATCGGATATTTTCATAATAGCTGATGTAGGCTATATAGGGTTAAAGTGGTTGAACTGCTGGGGGCCCCCTGGAACACTCCCAAGGACCCCTGACAGTGATGCACTGGACGTACGCACAAATGTCCCTTATGTTGTAGTAGTAGGAGGTCACTCACTGTATCTATCTACGTTATCGTTTAATGTTCTCTCATGTAACACACACACTCACATTGGATAATATGTTATCCAATTCATTCTTGTTTTTCCTTTGCTGGTATAACGCACTGACTTTTGTCTTATATTGTGCTTTTTTTTCTTTTTCTAAGAACCTTAACTAACATCCATAAATATATCATGCACAGCATTGCTACTATGCTCACACACCTTTTATATCTTATCTCAGGTACTAGTGTAAATATGTAGATCTCTTTTTTTTTAAATCTCCTTTTCCACTTGCCCCCCTCCCCTCTTCTTCCCCACCTTCTTCTTTCTATGGAAATAACGTTACGATGGGAATTTCACCCACTTTTTTGCTTCTGTAAGCCTGTGATGTGATGTGACAATAAACCTGATTCTGATTCTGAAAATGAGTTTTAGTCTGGCAGAATAAGGATAACGACAAAACGAGTGCCTTCATTTGTGACAGGTAAATGCATGTAAAAACAGCTCAGTCAGTAATCTTTATTATAGGCTACCTAAGGGAAATATGTTCTGCAGTGACGCCCCCTAGTGTCCAGGTTTGTTCATCTTCTTACACATGCTGTTACACATACGTGCAATATGGTTCAATTTGATATTTTGTTGTTAAAACAAAAAGGTTTTTGTGAAAATGTTAAAGCTCTAATCTCTGATATTCATTGCCATAGAGTGTTTGTTCAGTAACAGGGATCTATCTGTATCTCCAGCGGTTTAATAAACTGAAAATATGTTTTTAGGTTGACAATTTCATCCCATCAGGAGAGAGATGTAGGCCTACTGTTCAGTGTTCCAGTTCCAATGTTGTGTGCTCACTTGCTGTTTATCCAGTATCCTGTAGTTCTTCCTCTGGATATAAGTGGTATCGTGGATTATCTCTTTACTAAAGAGCTTGAGATACAGTGAGACTCTTAAACAAGTATAAAATATCATATATATATTTAACACTTATTTTAAAACCAACACACAACTACAGAACATAATAATTATGTATTTTGATAAAAAATCTGTTTATTGTGTTATCTCAAATATCTCCAGTACAGTATATTCAGTGGTGGAAAGTAACTAAGTACATTTACTCAAGCACTGTACTTAAGTACACTTTTCGGGAAGTTTACTTGTTTTCATTTTTCAATA
Source organism: Gymnoscopelus braueri (assembly GCF_963280865.1). Classification (NCBI taxonomy): domain Eukaryota; kingdom Metazoa; phylum Chordata; class Actinopteri; order Myctophiformes; family Myctophidae; genus Gymnoscopelus; species Gymnoscopelus braueri. The sequence goes on from NC_137604.1 coordinate 44,750,880, forward strand.
CTTGTAATTCTACTCCACTAAATCTCAGAGGCAACAACTGCACTTTCACTCCTCTACAATATTATTTGAGAACTTTACTAATTACTTAAATTTTGATTATTATTACAAAACATACATTAACCACTTCAGCCCTATATACATTTCAACCATTTGAAAATAGCCGATCTACAAGCTCACGATGCGACACGATGCGACGCATTGTGAGCTTGTAGATCGGCTATTTTCAATTGAGTTTTACCCATTTATTTGAAAACTTGTAACGCCGTTATTTTTTTCAGTAACTAGTACTCTAACGCATTCTTTTTTTAATTCAGTAACTCAGTTACCGTTACTACATGGTGCGTTACTCCGTTATTTTTTATATAGTATTTATATATACAGCGAGGCGAACAGTGACTGAGAATTGTACTTAAGTAGAGTACTTGAGTAAATGTACTTATTTACTTTACACCAGTCTGTGTTGCGGAGACCCGCTGTGATCGGCTTTGCAAGCTCTCTCACTCTCGCTCGCTCGCTCGCTCGCTCTTTCTTTCTTCTCTCTTAACAGCGTGTGTGTGTTTCTGGGACTAGTAGTAGGAATACCACGATAACGCAATGGTGATTATGAACCACACACCCAAACCCGTTAAAGGCTGCTTTTCCCAAGCTGAAATCTGCACTTAAACTGCAAGGCTGCAATGTCAGGAAAGTTACATGACTCACTCGCCCATGTGGCGTCAATAATAGGCTACTAATCACCGTAATCGTAACAAAATTCAGAATCACAGCGCTGCCTGTTTCGGATTCCGCACGTTAAAGTATATTAATTCATTTGTTCGTCTATTTATTAACTGCGTCTGCTACTGCAGTCCCTGCGGTACATGAAAACTCCTGTTACAGTCAAGGATCACCTTCAACCTGGTGTTTGCACTTTCTCCATGTACATCTCTATAAACGTTCAGATTTCAAATATAAAGTGCTTACCCCATGGCCACGGATGTTACAATTATGCACGGGACTCTCAAAAGTAACCGTGTATTCTGTATTGTTCAATGAAAAGCATTTTAATCCGATCAGTGGCCATTTTTTCATAATGTATTGGAGTGCAATACACCTACCAACCGATAGGGTCACTCAGTTGAAAGCATATGGAGAAAATGGCCACCGATCAGATTAAAATGCTTTTTATTGAACAATACGGATGATACAGGTACTTTTGAGAGCCCGTATATACATGTAACCTCCGTTGCCATGGGATAAGCACTTTATATTTGAAATATGAACGTTTATGTAGATGTACGGGCCATAAATGGAGAAAGTGCAAACACCAGGTTGAAGTTCATCCATGACGGTCGTGACAGTCGACCGTCGTGTATCCATGGCTATTACTCCCTCTAACATTTCCCATGTTTTTAGTTTATTGAAATAATGTCATGCATATTTGTCCAGTGCATAGCCTACTGCAGGCCTTGTTGACTAGATTTAGAAGAGATTTTTAAGCTCTTGCTCCTGAAATGATCGATTATTTTTAAGGGGAAACGCCATCATTTAACATGCAAGTCAATGGGTGAGAAGCAGAGATTGCCAGGCGCAAATGGTAGTGTAGGTAATTAATGTATTTGTGCAAGATGACCCTGCTACTGTATATAAAATGTGTATATTACTCGTTCATCATGGTTCATGTTCAAATAGCTCAATCCAAAATATAATGCTGTAGGCCTAAGTGTTAGGCTGTATTTACGCACCTGCTTAATTGTAATTAATGCTTAAACATAATTATGACCGGTATTTTTTATCAGATGTCTGATAAATTTGATTCATTCCGGACATTGGGACCAGCAGGTTACAATCCTATAGCGCGACCCCTGGTATAGACCACATTGCTTAGCAGAGTTCAGTGATGCAAATGCATGTCAAGTTGATCAACAGATTGTATTATTCTCCAATGCAATAACAGTACTGAAATGAAGGGCAATAATGGGAGCCCTTTTTTTTAATAAAGTAACTTAAAAGTTACTTTTCACAGTAACGCATTACTTTTTGGTGTAGGTAACTAGTAAAGTAACTGAGTTACTTTTAAATGAAGTAACTAGTAATGGTAACTAGTTACAACGGTGTCTAACCGAGTTATACTTCTCCAGTACAACGGTGTCTAACCGAGTTATACTTCTCCAGTACAACGGTGTCTAACCGAGAGTTATACTTCTCCAGTACAACAGTGTCTAACCGAGAGTCCATTCAGATCACAGTTGACAAATATTATATATTATCGGAGCTATTATTAATGTTATCGGTTTTATCGGGATGACGTCATAATTCCTGATATCGAACCGATAATTATCGGGCCGATACTTATCGTGCACTAATAATTTTATCGCGAATTATTTTTATATTTTTCTCTGTTGTTGGTGACAACTCTAGTGCGTCCCATGGACGCCACGACGGTGTCATGAATGCGTCCTTTCACAATATTGTGTGTCAGCGACGCACGACGCAGGCCTATGAGCATCTCTGCTCAGTGCGGCTGCAGAGTTCATGTGCAACATCTTGCATGCGTGGCTGTGGCTTTACAGTTTTCCTTCGCCGTGTCTGTAGGTCACCCCCAGGGACCCCCAAGGGTCTCCAGGGATCCCTAAGGGGGGGGGGGACCTCCTTTTTTTTTTTTTTTTTTTTTTCCCATCCCATGATTTTGTACCCCCAAACGCTATTTTCTTTTTGGGGGGGGGGGGGGGGGGGCCGTCCACCATGAAATCTATGTCATTCTTTCTTGTTTTGCAGTAGGCCAATTGACACTTTTAGAAATTGAGTACATTCTGTACCGAAGGAGGACAGACAAAATCAATCATTAAAATTTAGAACAGAATATAAAAAGGAACGAATAGCCTTTGATCATGACAGTCATGTATCAGGGCTAGAACCGAGCTCCACAACTCAATATGAGATACACGATGTGTCCTAATAAGTATAGGCCTACGTTGGTTTGTGGTGATTTTCTTATCTGCAATATAAAATACATCAGTTATGTTTTGATATAGGAAGGTGGTACATGATGCGAGCATCCATGGCTGTCAAAAAAAGGCACTTCATCCTCCAGAAAACATAATTTAAACACAAACTGCCTTGTGCACGGTTCACAAAGCAAACCCCAGCTGTGCGCTCTTTTGCTCGTGCATGTATTCGCCCCGCCTGCAGTTCCAGCTTTGGCCAGTAGGGTTCTCACTCCTCCAAGTTCCACACCCAACTGAACAGGCCCCCTGCCCAACCTGGAGGACTAGTGCAGAGATAACCCTCCCCACCTGCCTTCCTGCAAACATGGCCAATTACTTTTGTTGGGCACCAGGCCCAGCTGGAGATCCCCATGGAGGATTTGAAACCCTAGTCTCTGAGGTGGGGGGCAGGAACTTTACCCCATACCAGAGAACCTATAGAGATATAAAGATTGAATTCACACGCATGCACGCACGCACACACACACACACACACACACACACACACACACACACACACACACACACACACACACACACACACACACACACACAGCTTGCCTATGGTAGTCCATCGTGACCGAGGATGACTTCTGCTACTATTTGTAGGTCCTTTGATGACTGTAGTACAGTGTAATGCGGGATGCACACTGTGGAGCAAGTGAAATCCTTACCCGGTGGAGCAGGTGCAGACTTGGCCAGCTTCCTTCCTCTGATTTCAAGGAGTCGACTTGCGAGCTGGACTCCTTGTTGGCAGAGTCCAGGCCAGGAGGAGTAGTGGCATCCACACACACACACGCACGCACGCACGCACGCACGCACGCACGCACGCACGCACGCACGCACGCACGCACGCACGCACGCACGCACGCACGCACGCACACACAGACACACACACACACACACACACACACACACACACACAGTTTGTGTGCTGTGCACTGTCGCGGTGTGATAAAACAAGCCACACTATAAAGTGAAAAGGGTGCCATTTCTTCAAAGGCCTTTTACGGCAATCGGACACTGCATTCATGATTTGCAGCATTTTGTTCCAAAATTTGTTTTGCTAAATTAGACCTGCTGGTGGCACTATAGCATTTCTTCCTCGGCTTAGTGGAAATGTGCTTGCAAGATTTCACAGAAATTGCACGCTGCGTTCATGATTTGAGGCATTTTGTTCAAAACGGACCTATCCTGCAAACTTTGGAAGCCAATGTTAGCCAATTAGGATGGAATATGAAAAATCTGACATATCTCTGTTGATCACATGGCAATAGAGATACTGTATACCGATTTGTCAGATTTTTGGACAGAATCTGTAGGAGTAATAGCAAAACATTTATTTTGCACAAATCGGCCTCCTAGTGGCGCTCTAAAAGGCAGATGTGAAAAATTTAGGGAAAAGGTTTTTCCTTGGCCTCTAGGGAGTGTGCGTGCAAAGTTTCACCCAGATTGGTGCAGTTATAGGTAAAAACGCAAAACGGCCTGTTATAGTGCCACCATGAGGCTGATTTGAAAATGATCAAGTGGCATTTCTTTCTTGGCCTAGTGGGAATGTGCGTGCAAAATTTGACGGAAATTGAAGGCTGCGTTCATGATTTGAGGCATTTTGTTCAAAACAAACTAATCCTGTAAACTTTGGAAGCAAATCTTAGGTAATCAGGATGGAATATGGGAAATCGGACAGATCCGTGTTGATCAAATGACTATAGAGATACTGTGTACCGATTTGTGTGATGTTTGGACAAAATCTGTTGGAGTAATATCCAAAAATTTGTTTTGTGCAAACAGGCCTCCTGGTGGCGCTATAACAGGCCCATGGGAAAAGGGCAAGGGTTCTGAATTGGCATCCAGGGAGTGTGTGTGCACAGTTTCGCAGTGACTGGGCCAACGGTGCCGGAGATTAGCTGTTCACAGACAGACACACAGACGGACAGACGGACACGCGCACGGACGGACGGACGGACAGGGTGCAAAACATACGACTGTCAGCGCATGAGCGAGCTGCCCGAGTATGCGATTCTTGGTGTCTGGAAAGTGGCCTCAGCTCATTGGCTCATTTACTCATGACACGACGAATGAGAGTTAGCGGTTTCAGTGTTGCTAAGATACGGTCTGTGCCCCATAGACTGTAGGGTAAAACGGGGAGGGGCTATTGGCAACCTGTTGTGAAATAAGGACAGATCTACAAGGCAACAACGCGTCGACGCGCAAGGCGTTGTTAGCTTGTAGATCTGTCCTCCAGAAATTGTGGCGATTGCAGTACCTGCGGAAGTGATTTACATACGTATTGGGTCATAATGCGTTTCATATTAATTGTACGTCGTGCAAGTACAGTAACGGTATGGGACGCTTTTGGTGTTATACTGTAGGCGTAATATTTTGTGCAAAAGTGTGTGAGTTGTATGGAGCATGCATCTGCCATTTTTCCCTGGCGAACGCTGACTATCCACTCCATGGGTCTCGGCTCGGATTAGTGTAGGAGGATAATATACATATTCATTTGTTCATGTTTATAAAAAGGTATAGTGGACATGTGAGTTGGACCCAGAATTCAAACCACACAATAAAAAGTATTGACAATACTAAGTAATGAATACAAGAAACAACAAAATACTTTTGTTACCATGCACTTTTATTGAATACAATGGGTCATATTTTATGACTTTGTACGGTGACTTGAATTGGAGAACTTATTCAGCAGCTTCTTTTCCCTGTAACAAAAGTAAAGAATATAATTTTAGATATTCAACATACATTTTCAGTTGAATCTTAGTTAGCATAACTCGAAAAAGTGCTCCTCGGAGCACAGGTCTCCGCCAGGTCAGGTAGGTTATTTTGGGCCAGCAATGTTCAGAATTTGCCATCAGGATGGAATATGAAAAATCGGACGGAATCATCTTGATCACTTGACTATAGAGATAATGTGTACTGATTTGCATGATGTTTTTTGTAGCAAAATTTGTAGGAGTAATATAAATAAAAAAATTGGCCTCCTGGTGGCGCTATAATAGGGCAATGTTAAAAGGGTGGTGTTTGTTCTTGAACGTAGTGCGAATGTACGTGCAAAGTTCCACCGCAATCGATTTGCGGCATTTTGTTCAAAACGGGCCACTCCTGCAAACCTTAGATGTCAATGTTAGCCAATCAGGATGGAATATGAAAAATCAAACAGATCCATCTTGATCACATGACTATAGAGATCATGTGTACCGATTTGCGTGAAATTTGGATAAAATCTGAAGGCTTAATCTCAAAATATGTGTTTTACATAAGTCGGCCTCCTGGTGGCGCTATAAAAGGCTAATGTGAAAAATGCAGGGCAGATGTTTTTCCTTGGCCTCAAGGGAGTATGCGTGCAAAGTTTCACGCAGATCGGTTTAGTTACAGTTAAAAGTGCAATTTGGCCTTTTATAGTGCCACCATGAGGCTGATTGGAACATTTCCAAGTGCCATTTCTTCCTCGGCCTAGTGGGAATTGTGATTTGAGGCATTTAGTTCAAAATGGACCAGTTCTGCAAACTTTGGAAGCCAACCTTATCCAATCAGGATGGAATATGGAAAATCAGACAGATCTGTGTTGATCACATGACTACAGAGATACTGTGTACTGATTTGCGTGATGTTTGGATAAAATCTGTAGGAGTAATATAAAAAAAGATATTTTGCACAAATCGGCCTCCTGGTGGCGCTATAACAGGGCAATGTAAAAGATTTGGGGCAGAGTTTCTGAATTGGCATCCAGGGAGTGTGTGTGCACAGTTTCGCAGCGACTGGGCCAACGGTTTCGGAGATTAGCCGCTCGCAGACAGATGGACACACGGACACACGGACACACGGACGGACGGACGGAGGGTAAAACATACTCTCTCGCCATGCCTTTCGGCCTGGCGGAGACAATAATAATGATAAAACCGTAAAAATATTTAAAAAAAGATAGAGAGTGCAAAAAAGTAAAAAAAAAGGAAGAGAACATTAGCGTATGTGCATATAGTAATCTTGGTATATTGTATACACCAACAGCATTTTTCCTAAAATGGTGGACAACCACCACGTGATAAACTTACAGGAAATCAATCTAAGTTGTGGTGTCTCGGTTTCATCTACCGTCTCCATTACACATGAAGATTCTTCTCTGGCCTCCACCCCAGCCTACTTACCTGGAGGGAGGATGGGGGAAAGAGAGGTACAGATAGGGAGAGAGAGGTACAGATAGGGAGAGAGAGGTACAGATAGGGAGAGAGAGGTACTGATAGGTAGCAGACAGAATGTATACATTTGCACAGGGCCATGTTCCCCAGAGGCCCATTTCACACTGGGCCCACTTCCCCTCTATGGCCCACTTAACTTCAGTTAACGTGTCAAAGTAAAACATGTTATTGTTTCTGAGCATTTCCTTCCTGGATTTTATTTATGAAGGGCGGCGGTGGTTCAGGAGGTAGAGTGGGCTGTCTTGGAATCCCCCGCCCCCCAGCGCCCGGAGCTGTCAAAGCTTGGGATCAAGTGCTTTTACTGGTAATTCTGAGTAAAAGACCCATTAGCAGGTTGCCAAAGGCAGGTCAGTGTTTTCTCTCTGCAACTCCTACAACCGTGTCTCCTCAAAGCCCAGAACAAAATGAAGAGACATGCCACGCTTCATAGAGGTATTGACTTCCCCTGACCACACCGTGTCACTATTTACTCCTCTGAGTGTAGCACCAACATAGGAAACTAGCATAGAAATACAGCATATCTGTCACTACACATGCATGATTTCCTCTGCCATTGGTGTGTGAATGTGGGTGAATGTAATGGCCATTGTAAAGCAGTTTGACGAAAGGTGCTATATACATGCAACATGTATTTAATGTTTTTTTTTAAGCATAACAAATAAATCTGTGTTTGATGCAGGGAGACATCAGAATGAAATGGACTCTTTGGCTGTGTCGAACTTTTGTTCATTCCATTAAAACACCTTAGACATTTGTCTGTTTGGAGGAGTTCACATGTGCTTTATTGTTCTGCACCTGAATGGCATCATAAAAAAATGTGCAACACAAATAGAGCAGCTCAAGTTTTATGAACAATATTTTTTTAATTTCTATTTTTTTCCCCTAGTATATATGGTTGTCTTAATTGTGAAAAAATGTGTGTGGCTCAAATGTAGATCTCAGAATTGACGTGGCCAGCCGATGTCATCGGTCGTCTATGACATATCTATGACATATGACTCAAAATGTGGACAAAGTTTAAGCCTGATCCCCAGGCCCCATTGACTTCCAGTATACAAATAAAGTTATTTTTTTTTTAAACTATAAAACACGTGATTAAAAAAAAAAAATAGTTGTAAAATAATAGTGGCAGTATGCACAAGACATTTGATGCTGGTTGCTCCAGTGGTTTGTGAGATTAGCTCCAGACACACCGACACACAGTGTCTAGATGGCTCGCCTCTGAGTCACACCGTAAAAATGTAACATGCTACAAATGTGTTCAGAAAGTTAAATCCTCTCAAACGTAGTTTGGTGTTAATGACTCAATATGAGAGACCTATCCGACCCCCTCCCCGCCTGACCTGAAAAAAAAAAATCAATGACCTAACCGCATGGGCACTGATGACGTGGGGGCACCGGGGCAAGAGCCCCCACACTCAAATGATATATAAAAAAAAAATAAAAAAAAGCAGAGCTCTCTGAAGGTTCAAATGGTGGCCGCGACGGCCGGCCGCGAGAGAGACGCATTCAACGAGCCGGCCGTTAACACCTATAGAACAATAGCGCAGGAATGTAGGAATGTAACAACCCCACCCACTGGCACCCAGCACCTCAGCCCTTGTAAACCTGCTCTGTAGAGTTTGATGTGGGGGATGAGGGGAAGAGCAACAGAGCTATTTGCCCAGAGCTCACAAGACTGGCGAGACAAGCACTGACTATTCCTGTAACGTCATGCAGCTCAGAGAGGTCATTTTCAGCCTTGCGGAGACTGAAAACCTATGTGCGATCCACAATGGGGCAAGCAAGACTGAACCACATTGCTCTGTTAAACTGCCACAAGGATGTGGCAAAGGAGAGAATGGACCTGGACGCCGTAGCCAATACCTTCATCAGCCGCGCATCAGTCAGGGGGAACACCTTCCTCAGAACAAAAAAATGGTAAGCGAAAAACAAATCCCATTTTTTACTGCATGCACTTGTATGCTTTGTTCACTATATAATAGGGAGGCTGTAATTTACTGTATCAATAGCGTTGTCATGGTTGTAATACATTTTTTTCCATTTTCTTTCTTCATTTTTAGAGTCATCATGATGACGCACAAAGCAGCACCGACTCCAAGGAGTGAAGGCACAGCACAGTCAACAAGAGAGACAGAGAGAGGGAGCGAGAAGGATCCTCCACAATTAAAATAGACAAAAAGATATAATTAGCTAAATTATATAAAAAACCTCTACAATGTTATAAGCGTTCTGCTAGTGCTTGTAGCACGTTATCTTTTGTGAGATCATCAATAAATGTCTTCTTGCATAATGTCGGTGCAATGCCATTAATTAATTAGGCCTATAGGCTACTTTGTTGATATGGTGCTGAAATGTTGAAACATGCTGAAAGTGAGTAGTGTGTCATAAAAAGCCCTTGTAAAATCGTACCACTGTACTATTGGCAAACTGTAAATAAAGTACTCAATGAAAAAAAGAGAGACTTTTTTTCCGGTCGCGACGGCGACGGCGGGGGGGGCGGGGGGGCGGGGCTGGTCTAGGTCAAGTTCAGCCCCATGGTCGCGCACAAAAGTCAGCGCCCCTGCCTAACCGGATCCAAAGCCAACCCGAATCGTAATTTATTTGTCAGTGGAATGGACCCTTCGCTAAACCCCGCCCCAAACCGGCTTGTCCTATCCTACGTTAGCAACGGTTACTAAGCTAGGTGAGCCTGGCAAGCTTTCTCTACCAGTCGCAAAATGCCGAAGCGTTGCGTATACGGGACTTGCAACTCGGATGCAAGATATCCAGAACGTTTACAGGGAGGAGTTGTATTTTTCGCCTTTCCGAAACCAAACAAAGAACTGGAGAGATGTAAAATATGGATTAAACAGTGTGGAAGACCTCACGCACAGCTTAATCCATCGAAGATAACCAAGAACTACCATGTTTGTTCCAAGGTAAGACGCTAACGCGAAGCTCGTTTTTTACGCACGTTCAGTCGCACACACACACACACACAGCTTTTTCATGCTACATTACTGGTACAGTTAGGATTCTCAGTTGCTTAGGTTTTAACATTCGAATAAGGTAGTTGTGTGTCATTTGAGGCTGAGCAAATATACCAGATAAACACTAGTAGCTTAAGTAACGTCGGTTGCTAATAAAGACACGTTCTAACACTGGCCTCTTTCTAATAGCATTTTGTGAATGGACGACCAACGCCAGAGTTTCCCAATCCTGTATCTGCTATCACCGTGTCTGACCAAGGACGGGAACATTTGGGAGGCTGCAGAACACCTCCATTCAAAAGGTTGGTTATGCAAATCAGAACATAGTAGTTAATAAACTAACTTTGCTTTCATAGTGCTTTATTAACATGGTGTGGATATATACTTGTGAGTTGCTTTGTGTGGACGTCGATGCGTTGTATCATTACAGATCTGATGTAACAGTCACAACTTGTGACTTACATCTGATCTGTATGATGCAACGCATCGATCGACGTCGTCCACACAAAGCACTCATTCACCTCTGTTGTTGTGGTGTGTTAACTCTGCCATTGACATGAGTTAGAAAGCTTTTTAAAACAATGTAGTTCTTTTTTTGGTATAGTGCATTTTATTTGTGAAAATCAAACTCAAAGTAGCTGCCAATAAACTTGTAAAAAAAAAAACATTTGACAGCCAGAATCATTTTCTTATTTTTTTTAACATTTACAGACTTAGAAGTGCTGAACCAAGTGCTGAACCCAGTGCTGAACAACCCTCCACCTCAAACCTCACCGAAGAAAGTGCATCACAACACCATGGCACACAGGATGATGCACAAGCCTCCACCTCAAACCCCACTGAAGAATCACATCACTGTGGCAATGGTAAGTGCACATGTATACATGTTTTTTTTTTTTTTACCTCTGGTGGCAGCTACTAAGAAAATAATCAAAGAAAAATGAATCTAATTTATTTTTCATGCCACCCCACTTAACAGCATCAAAATGGATGCGCTGTAGGTGGTAGTCTTCTTTACACATAATGTAAAAATCACACCATGGCATGCCTGTGAGTGCCAGCTGCCCCATTATTTGAAAGTGATATGTGTGACTCTCCCTGAGCTTGTAGCTACCATCTGCCTGCCTCTTGAGGTATACACACTGTTGGACGGTGTCTTTTGATGGGCACGTGATCTCCAAAAGTCCATAGCTTGTACTGTCACCCTCACCCCTCTCTATGACTTTCCTGTCTGGTGAAGTGCCAAGGTGTGGGGCGTGAGGATTTACCACGAAGCCACAGGGTAAAGCTCGATTGCCTGTGACCTCACAGTACTGCCTTGCTGCAGTGGACTCGAGGTCTATCCCTCTTTTCATTGCCTTGGTCTGTCTCTGCAGTGGGGTCTTGATATAGTCCGTGAGCCAGGGGGGTTGGTCATTACCATCTGAGGGGATTAATGCTCATAGTGATTTTTGTCAAGGTATGCATGTCTAGAGTTAGAAAATATGTGATAGCCTTGCACCAATGGTAGCTTTATGGGTGCTATCATGCATTTTATGTTATAACACTAGGCGAAAATTACATGGGTCAATATATGAAAACATACTATTAACCCCCCCCCAAAAAAATATACAAAAGGTTTTTCAATTGGTTCTGGTACGTCTAGGCATGCTTAAGAACATACAAAAAAATCTAGGAAATTATATTTCTCGTAAAGCCATCATTTTCAAGATGGCGTCCAATATGACTGCCAGGAGCTTAAATGGCTTTATGATACTGTTCAACCTAGAAAGGTGGTTTTGGTGTCTAAAACTAGGTCTTAGGGTTCAAGAAATATGGCTGAATCAGTGAAATTACCATCAGTTAATTTTTTATTGCCAAATCAAAGATGGTGTCCATCCCATGGTGATGTTCCATTGTACTAAATTATGTTAAAAACAACAAAATATTGCAGTTGTGTGAGGGAATCTGTGAACTTCGTGAACGTGATTCATATGGGGACCTGGGGGGGGGGGCATTCATAGGTGTAGAATCTATTTCTAATGTTATATTTTGACTTGCTGGTCAGTCTTTGGCCTATGTGCTAAAGGTCAGGTCAAGGTCTCTCGCACCTTATCGTCCAACCAGGTGTCCAAGCAGGCAGCAGATATGGTCACTGGTTGACATGTACAGCAGGCCCTATTCACCTCACAATTGACATGGAGCCGTTTGTTGACACCTTGCAGGTATATAAGCTCTATAATGTAATTGTGCATCCCGGTGGGATGCATGTTATACAGTCATTCTTCAGCTGCATTGCAAAACTGATGCAAGGTTCAGCACTGGAAGTGGAAATGCATGTGGTTGCAGAACATGACAGGCAAGTTCAGTGGTCAGTCCTGAGTGTATCAGCAGCACTCTGAAGTGGTTTCTATCAACTTGGCCAAAGACATTTGAACAGATACAGCAGTAGCCTACCTGGACACTGCACATCTCCATCCTACTGGCTGACAGTGGGTAGACAACTTCTTCCTACACTTCACATCCACCAGTTTGAATGCGCAGGGAGACACATTGACATTAACTTCACCTTTTCTCTCATGAAGCACATGACTGAAGCACTTCTTCCATGCTGGCCATGTGCAGTGTGCTTGATATCTAACCCAGTGCCTGCTGAAGATGCATGTGCTCCATGCCATAGCATAGAGGCTAAGCTAGACCTTGTCTGTCGGCACCATGATGGATTCTGGATCACTGTCTCTGCTGACCAGTCTGGGGAGCAGACTGCCATAACGATCAGGAAAGATGCTGTCATGATGCATGTGAGTGGAGTGGACTGAAGCCTTCCCCAAAATGTGCAGAAACAGAGGGAGAGTTGAAGCACTGGTGTGTCTTGGTCATAAAATATTGGGGTGTAGGATTCCTCACACACAGAAAGATCATCTCTTCAATCCCATCCTTGGCTAATTTGCCCCCATGCTGTTGTGAATAGTAATGTCCTTTACCCACATGAGATGTCATCATGAAGAGTAAGAACATTAAGCAGAAGCCGTTGAGCATGTTGTACACCTTCAGTGCTGACGATAGATACTGCATTTAGTCATGATGAGGCAGACATCACCATGAGTTCCTATATCCCTGATGCAGCCATCTCTGGAAAGGGTGTGATACACATGCTCAGTGATTACACTGATGTTCTTGTCCTGTTGTATGCTGTGTATTGGGGTGTATCAGGTGGACCTACAGTGTAGATGGAGCATTGGGATGGGACAGTCTTATATGTATGACAAAGGCAAGATCAGAGCACACTACACTTGGCAGGGAACTTCCCAGGCTACCCTGATGTGCTGGGTGAGATGGGTGCCACAAGTCAATGGCCCTTCCTCCAACACCGACCAACCTGTTGCACCACATGTGGGCTCATTTATTTACAAGTGATGTTGTGGAAAGTGGCAGACCACCAAGCCCCACCTGACAAGTCGTTTGATGTCACAAAATTTGGATAGGAGATCTAGGATATTCTTGTTCCTGTCATTGCTAAGGGTGACCCCACCGTCAGAGCTATGTGACATGGTGCAATATCAATTTAGGGCACAGAGAGTGAGAAGTACATCACTGATGTACTGTAACTGCTCTGGTGAAGATGGTTACTGATGATATGTTCAAGCTACAGATGAGGAGTGATGTTAATAAGGAGGATACTTGTAAGGATGAGGTAGAACAGGATGTGGGTTGGAGAATACAGATGTAGTTGCAAAAGATACATATTTGACATTAGATTATATCATTTTACATTCATGTTATTATGAATACCAGTTCTTGTGACATGTTAATGACACTTTTCACAAAACAAAATCATGAATAGTGAACCATGAATGTTCATCAAGTTGTTTCCATTTGTTTTTCTCCCAGAGGTCAATTTTAACCTTGACCTGACCTTTGACATGATTGACCTGATATTAAAAAAATAACATCAGGAATGGATTCTACACATGAAAACCCTAAAAAAGAGGTATTAAACAGAGGTATTCTAAGACAAGCGGATTAAAAGTAAAAAATTGCCAGGCGTGTATAGTGGCCATTTTGGATATTTTCTTACCCATTGCACTATATTCTGTTTATTGAATTTCATAATACATTTCCTTAGAATCTATGTATGTAAACATGGTTTTAAATATATAGGTAATTTACAAAGGAACCCTTTGTGTTCCATCTTTCATTAAAACCAAAGTACATCTTATGTCACATAGGCTATAGTCACTATGTTGTCACTGCCTGTAATAGAAAAATATTCTAGATATGCAAATTTTAACAACCTTTCTGGACAATATATAGTCTGAGCTTTATCCCAACCATTTTTCAGAGAGAGAGGGTCAATAATAAGAGAGAACCATCAGTTTGAAGTAGAATGCTTCATTCGGATTTTGAAAACTGTGTTTTGGCTTGTGGTTATAAAAGGAGTGATAACACACAGATAGCTACCACCGATGCAAGGCTATCACATTTTTCCTAGCTCTAGGGGTGTATACCTACCCAAAAATCACTATGAGAATTAATCCCCCCAGATGGTAATGATGACCCCATTTTTGGGGTCCTGGCTCACGGACTAATACTGGTAGCAAGACTTTCATGGTTGGCTCTCCTGGAGCATATTCTATGAAAGGAGCTTGATGTTAGTCGGGGAGAACGTGCAAGATGCCAAAGGTCTGATGTGTTTTGTTGTCTGGTGTCACGTTCTAGAGCTATTGACTCCGACAATGTGATGCTCATGTTACTGTAACAATTTTGGTTGTTGTAATGCAGCACTGTACAGACATCCGTTGGTTGGGATGGTAATGGGAAATCGGGGAAATCGCCAGGCTGGTTTGCAGGTGGTGTTGTTGATACAGCTGTGCAGATGACAGGAAGCTGTAATAAGGAAGACAAATTAATTAAATTATTTAATGTTCTTTTTTTTGTTGTCATTTTTACTATTACAGAGGCACATCATCTCACATGCAACCATGAGGAGGAACTGAAAACTCTAAAGGACAGATTGGCACAACAGACGCAGGAGATGGTGAAGCTGAAAATGGCACTGGATGCGAAAGACGGCCAACTCCAGCTGCTTAGAGAAGAACTTCGTGCACGCACAACCAGTCCAGAGAGTTTAAATGAAAGTTCTGTCCCAGGATATTTCCACTACAACACTGGATTCACATATGATCAGTTCAACAACTTGTGTGAATTTTTCAAATTGCCAAATAATCCAGATGCCCCACAAATACAGATTCCTCTCACATACATAAAGACAGACAAGAACATCCAAGAAATGCCCTTGCGTAGTCAGTTTTTGCTCACACTAATTAAATTCAGACACATTTTCAACCACAAAGATTTAGCATTTCGATTTCACATTCCTTTACAGAGTGTCAGCACACTGATGAACTCCTGGATAGACTACATGTATGACAGACTTGGCCAACTGGCCATTTGGCCACATAGAGATGTGAT
The DNA here is from genome assembly GCF_963280865.1 of Gymnoscopelus braueri. Taxonomy (NCBI): domain Eukaryota; kingdom Metazoa; phylum Chordata; class Actinopteri; order Myctophiformes; family Myctophidae; genus Gymnoscopelus; species Gymnoscopelus braueri. The sequence continues at coordinate 44,766,480 of NC_137604.1, forward strand.
TTCACAGAACATGCCATCTAACTTTAAAGAGGACTTTCCAAACACTTTTGCAATACTGGACTGCACAGAACTAAAGATAGAGAAGCCTACTTCATTAGTCTTGCAGAGTCAGACGTATTCCACTTACAAGTCTGCCAACACACTCAAGTCTCTAGTTGCCTGTGACCCACGAGGTGCTGTTATCTTTTTGTCTGCCCTCTATACTGGATCCATCTCGGACAAAGAGATCTTTAATCAGTGTAATATCATGGAGCAACTGCAGGGTTTGATTCGGTGTGGCTACCTTAAAGGAGAATTCCGGACATTTTAAGTGTTATCTTTGATGTGTCGTTACTCACCTACCGACGTAAACAGTGGCATTGTTTATTTCCAGATATTCCCCTGTCGTCATATTTTCAACCTCCTCCGTTGTCATAATGGGAGCGCGTGTCATAGGGAAATTCGTCTATTATAACCGATGCAAAGTTATTTTTTTCTCTACTACTACTCATTGTGGAGTCTGATGATAGTCAAACATGCAGTGAAAGTTCCTGAGAGGCTACCGCTAATGACGAACGAGCTAACGCTAGTTGCTTGTTTCTCTCCCAGAACCTGGCAACTTGGTGTTGCCATGTTGAGAAACAAGCAACTAGCGTTAGCTCGTTCGTCATTAGCGGTAGCCTCTCAGGAACTTTCACTGCATGTTTGACTATCATCAGACTCCACAATGAGTAGTAGTAGAGAAAAAAATAACTTTGCATCGGTTATAATAGACGAATTTCCCTATGACACGCGCTCCCATTATGACAACGGAGGAGGTTGAAAATATGACGACAGGGGAATATCTGGAAATAAACAATGCCACTGTTTACGTCGGTAGGTGAGTAACGACACATCAAAGATAACACTTAAAATGTCCGGAATTCTCCTTTAATGTAGGAGATGGTTTAATGACGGACAAGGGTTTTCTTATTGAAAAAGAAGTGGAAGATATTGGCCTGAAACTTAACATTCCACCATTTTCCAGGTCCAACCGTCAGATGCCACATGCAGATGTTGAGATGACCAAAAAAATTGCTAAGCACAGAGTTCATGTGGAAAGAGCCATTGGCAAAATTAAAAACTTTAAGATTATTTCTGGTAAGATCCCAAATACTCGTTTAGGTAATATTAATCAAATATGGTATGTGGTTAGCATGCTGTCCAACTTCCAACCACACATCATCAAAGACGAGTGATCTAACTCCTTGACATTGAAAATGTTTTGCTTTTCCTCAATGTGATTCCGAAGGTTTCTTTCTTTTTCTTTTTTATTGTTGGAATAAAGGGTTGATGGTACAATCTTTACTATGAGAGATTACTTGTACTTCTAAGTGGAATGAAATTTGTATTAAAACAATACTCTCAGTTCAGCCAAGTGCTTTTCATTTACCTGATGGCTCAAACCACTTCCAAGGGGGTATTTGCTTCCTCCTACAGCTACATCGACAGGGTCTCTGTTGGTCAAATAGCTGATGGGTGCTCCTGTCTGTCGCTGCAGCAGGCTCAAGTCCTCCTCTGTTATAGAGTTGCTCCTCATCCTAGCAAAACAAAAAAAGAGTTTACTGCTATGAATGATCCCATTATTCCCATATGAACTTGGTTATTAACAAATATCTTTATGCTACTGTATGTGTGGACCTCATAAAGATGAGCTGATGATATGCATCAGCCAATGGTTTCTTAAGAAATAAACTGGTAGCACTTTACAATAATGACCCGTTATAAAGCATTTATAAACGTTTATAAGCAGTTTTTAGACTATTAACAAATCATTAACAACCTGTTTGTTGACATATGTAAATGATTACTAAAACCTTTATAATTATGGTTACGAATCATTTATAAGGTATTAGTAAGTAGTAAACTATTCATTAATAAGCCATTTATATACACCTGTAAATGATTATTAAATCATTTGTAATGACCCATTATAAAGCATTTATAAACGTTTATAAGCAGTTTGTAGACTATTAACAAATCATTAACAACCTGTTTGTTGACATTTGTAAATGATTACTAAAACCTTTATAACTACAGTTACAAATCATTTATAAGGTATTAGTAAGTAGTAAAACTATTCATGAATAAGCCATGTATAATGCATCTGTAAATGATTATTAAATCATTTGTAACTGATGTTATATAATATATACAAGCTATTTGTAGATCAAGAACTAATCATAGACAAACTATTTATATACATTGGTTAATGATTATTACATAATTTACGATAACATTGTAGAATATTTAAGAATCATTTAATCATTATTTAAAACACATTAAAACATTATTTATACTCGAGTTTGTTCAACATTAAATAATGTCATTTAAATTGTAGGAAATCATTTGTAAATGATTTATAAAGTGGTATAAATTGAGTTTTTTCGTGGTTATAGGACATCTCTTTAAACATGTATTAAGACTTCATAAATCATGTGTTAAATCTTTGTTCTAGCCCAAGGCATGAACAACAAACCATTTCTAAGCAATTATTACATATTTTCTAAATATACAAATTAAACATTACAAAATTATATGTAGATCATTATTTCCACATGATCAATTTTACTTGTCGTTAATTTGGGAAATATGTTTGTTCATGTTTAACATATGCTTTTTAAAACATTCCTAAAATATCTATAAATCCTTAGTACATGTTATTATGTGCCCTATAGTAAAGTGAAGACCGTTCATCATTTACAACTGTCTGTTAATGTGTTTGTTCATGTTTAACATATGCTTTGTAAAACATTCCTAACATATCTATAAATCCTTATTACATGTTATTATGTGCCCTATAGTAAAGTGAAGACAGTTCATCATTTACAACTGTCTGTTAATGTGTTTAAGGGTATAGTTTAATGTTAAACTACCTGGCTTTCATGAATGCAGACACCAAACAATTACTAGAATTATCTTTCATGTTTAATAAATGATTCGTAAGACATTCGTAAAGAGTATGTAGACCATTTGCAAACGTTATCATGGGCCTTGTTGTAAAGTGAAGACTATGCATTATTATTTCATGTTTAACAATGATTAGTAAAACATGTGACATCAAAAAGTGGCAGAAGTAACGTTATAGACTAGAGTATAAAAGTATAAAACAATTTATTAAGATATAAAATTTAGCAACTCTTGGACACAGCACACACACTGACATTTAAACAAAGAAATTCATCACAACAATCACAGAGTAGCAGCTTGGAGCCTCTGCAGTCACCACCTCCCAGTGCAAGTTAGCTTTAGCTGCTAAGCTAAACTGCTAAGCATGGAGGACATTACTAGCCTACACATCAAAACAAACATTGTGGATACAAACGGCCACCATCAAAATACCCCCTGGTCATAATGTTACTTCATGTGTGTAAGATTAGTCATTTTATGTATACCTCGATCACCTGCAACAAGACAGTTAAAACACATAAAACATGAATTAGACCTATTTCTGTCCAGTCTGCAACTGCATCACTGTTCACTTCCTCCCTAGTAGGCTACTGCAGGTGTAATGCAGGTAATCAGTGTGTTGCCAGATTTTGCAAAAGAAACAAGCGGCCAGGTCTATGAAAACAAGCCCAAAAGAAGCAACTAGGCTCAGGCCCATGATAACGTCTGCAAATGGTTTACATACTCTTTACGAATGTCTTACGCATCATTTGCTAAACATGAAAAAAACTCCCTAAAAAACTTTATACCACTATATGAATCATTTCCAAATGATTTTGTACACATTAAATTACATTATTTAATGATGATCGAGTATAAATAATGTTTTATGTTTAAATGATTCTTAAATGTTCTACAATGTTATTATAAATGATTTCATAATCATTAACCAATGTATATAAATAGGTTGTCTATGATTAGTTATTTATCTACAAATAGCTTGTATATATTATATAACATCAGTTACAAATGATTTAATAATAATTTACAGATGTATATAAATGGTAGCCTGGTAAACCCTCCCTCCGGAAATCTCAATTCCATTAAATGGAATTGAGATTTCCGGAGGGAGGGTTTACCAGGCTATATAAATGGCTTATTCATGAATAGTTCACTACTTACTAATACATTTGTAACTGTAGTTATAAAGGTTTTAGTAATCATTTACAAATGTCAACAAACAGGTTGTTAATGATTTGTTAATAGTCTACAAACTGCTTATAAACGTTTATAAATGCTTTATAACGGGTCATTATTGTAAAGTGCTACCAATAAACTTAAATCAAACGTAATCCTTAATGAGGCGTGGCCGCATATTGTGAGTTAACCTTGTTTGTAAATAATGTAATAATAATTTAATAATAAGTCTGAATACCCCTGCCCCCCGTTCATCTTGAATTTACCTTTTCCCAGTGTAGTGACAGTCAACAGGTCTCCGTTTGCGGTCTTTCTTGGCTTTTGCGACCACGACGGACGATATGGGCACGGGGTTTATTTTGGGTCCTCTGGGTTTGTGCCATTGTTGTGGCAAACTAGTGCATGATCTTATAGGGCTTTCTAGTTGTGCTTTCATGACATCCAGTGTATGAATCAAACCCACGATGTGGGAACAATATCCAGGTGCGCTAGAAACACATGGAAAACAGGATGATTTATGGGCTAAAACACATAAGATACCGAAAACTATGGGAAGTCATGACTGAACCTTAGCTTAAAATAAAACAATATATTTACTTACCCTGCAATGCAAGAACATTGTTGATCCTTTATATGTTTGTCCACAACATGAATGGACAAGACGTGAGGTGGCTGACTTTTACATTGTGAACGGTGCGCCTTCGCCTCGATTTGAATGTCATGTTCATTCATTAGACTTCGGCGACACATTATATTGTGGATATATTTTTCGAACGCATATTGCAGTCCCTTCTGCCTGGTTCTCTCTGAAATTTCCACACCACTATTCCAGAAATTTGACATGACCTCCTTGGGAATGTCTTTCACTGAAATAGTCGCAAACTCCATGATGACATGCAGAACAGATGAACCAAGACGCGAAAGCTTGCCAGGCTCACCTAGCTTAGTAACCGTTGCTAACGTAGGATAGGACAAGCCGGTTTTGGGGCTGAAGCTTACCCAAACCTACCCGACCCACAGGGTGTGGGTCAACCCGCGTATCACTAGTAAAGTTTAAAAGCCAGGGACAATGACCATATTTCTCTCTTTTATATTCTAAACTCTCTAACTACAACTGATACTGAAATCCCAACACATCAGTTAACTTTGACTGGACTATACTCAGCTAGCCAAACCAATTAGCTAATAGATCTGTGTGATGCTCCCTTCTGTCAGAATTGTCCCAAAGACTAACCCCTTATCTGTGACAGCGATATAAATAACAAAGTGAGTACATTCAAATTAGCAAACAACTTACAATTTATACTGCTGATCTAACAGGGTTGCAGATTTTCAATCCCCTCACAGGACAATTAAGCCTCTAACTTACTGAATACAAAGGATTGAGGTCAGTATTTCTATGAATCATGACATGACAGACCAACCACACCATGATCGAGCGAGGAAGTCAAGACAGGTAAAGAGTACGACTATGATAAAGATTAGATAAGACTAAACAGAAAAAGCATAAAAGGTACTGTAATCTGAACAACAGTAACATTATATTGTAGCGTCCTGTGAGGTGAAATGGGGGGGATTGCATTTCCCAGTTCTTATTTGTGTTACTATTGGTGTTATTAGTTGAATATGGGAATGAGTTGGGATGGGATTATGTTGTGGGACATTATGTGCAGTATTATTTCTTGTTTATGTTCATGTACTGTATGTCAAAGAGTCAAATAAAAGAGTTGTTCCTGCTAAGTCGTTGTCATGACTACTCCTTACAAGGCAAATCCTGCCAGTCGTCAATATGAATCAAAGAATCGAACTGCATGAAGAATACATTAGATCTACTACTTTAAACTGTGAAGAAATGTAAAAGATTATAAACCATTTGGGACTCATTGAGAAGTACATGGACATGATGCAAAAAAATATTTTAATGCATGAAACAAAAAAGAAAGAAAAAAACATGACATAATGTAGGCTACAGTATGTAAAAAGGCAGACTAAAATGCAGAGAACCTACATAACTAATGAAATGTGTCTGACCATAGCACAATACAGTAGTAATACATGACAAGGTTTAGTGTACTCCACTACCTGTCACTAATGAACTGTATTGGTTATTACTTTCTTTTAATGCAAAGAGTGGAAACCGTTTTCAACAAATGTTTGCTGTTGACATGTTTCTACTCTTGCTATTCGTGACAAGCTCTCACTACAATCCATCAAACATCAACACGATGATGATTTCCTGTGTTTGCTGTTATCTTGTGATTAGTCTCGCGTAGCCATGACAACTATTCCACAATCTCTGAATGCTATATCGGAAACATTTGAAAATTGTGGGAGGCAACAGTCTGGCCACGCGAGACTATCTTGTGATCTAACTATAGGTGATAGCAGTAGTTTTTTTCCCGTACGTGTTACAGATTATATATATAGCTTTAGCTCTCTCTCTACCTCTCACACATGCACGCACACGCACACGCACACACACACACACACACACACACACACACACACACACACACACACACACACACACACGTTATATGTTTCATAGATTATTATCAGGAAACTCACATGAGTTCAACCTTAAATCATGGGTGGTGCACATAAAAACGATTAAAATGATATAAATGATTGATGAATGATTATGATTATGATAAAAACCTTTTAAATGTAAAACAATAATCATTGTAAGGACGTGTCCCATTTTAAACACATTCTGTCCTATTATTGTATCAACCTCGAAACAACCTATTTACAACTTGCCAGCATGCTGTGTAAGTTTACTCTTTTATTAGACAACTAAACAAAACATTTTAATTACACTTTTTATTTTAAATTCAGACACAATATTGCACTAAGACTGAGTACAATGACATGGGTAAAGATAGAGAGCACTGCTGGTTGGTTAAATTATCTGGTTAAATTATATTATAATATCTCTTATTATTATTATCCACTAGTTCCTCTGAAGCCTTCAACTGAGATGAGAAGCCTAACTATGAATGTTAGAGGAGCAACAAGTGGATTTGTGCTCTTCCTTTTGACTGTACCAGGTATTGTACATTTATATTCAATATGTCTTTATTCAGAGAATGGTGAACTGATAAAAGACATGATTATCAGTGTGGTTTATTGTTAGATCACTGAAACCTTCTGAAGAGTGACTGTTGTAGGATCTTAAATCAGGTCTCTTTATCTGAATACCGTTTGTTTGTTTGTTTGTTTGTTTGTTTGTTTATGATTACAAGGGATCCCTATTAGCTGATGCCATGTCAGACAGCTAACTCTCCTGGGTTCCACCATACATGACACTTTACTCCATCATTAGGAGTATTAAAAAGTAGAGGTCTAGAGGTTTCTGACTATTGTACCACTGCACTGCTATTTAAAAAACAAACTTATTTTTTTTGTAACTGTTTATATATTACATATAGAACACAAATATGTGTAAGCCTAATCATAAAGTGACACAATTTTTTTTTGGAACAATGTTGATTTTCACCACAAATAAACACATCAACCTGTATAAATGAGGCATCAACTAGACACCCCTGGTGTATAAAGACCTTTAACTGTTTAACCTTTAACTCTAAACAGTAAACACATAATTTACACATACTAGCTGTATCATGTTCTTAACCTAATTATGTTCTAGGAATTATTATATTTTAAATAGAGATGTCCCATAGAAGATTGGTTTGTTTGTCTCTCACAGTGACATCTCAGACAGTTTAGATTTGATTTGGATACAAAATACCAGATGAGTTGGGGGAAGCCTCAGGATCTGGGGTATCGAAGGTCAGGTGGATAGTACAAGGTCAAATATTAGCTTGTGAGCTAGCTCAGGCAGCTATACTAGAGAGGTTTACTGTACATGCACATCTAACTGTGATGTGTCAAGCAGCTGAACTAATTGGTGGTTTATTTAAGCTCACCTCATTCTGCTGTTGCTCCTCTGGCTGTCACTGATGGTTGATATGTGTTGCTTTGCTCCCACCACCACCCCAGCACCACCAGTGGTCTCTGCTTCCCCTGTTTCTAGTTGTCTTAAGGTGCTGAGTAGGGAGTAATATGTAGCAGAGCCTGAATGTCACGATCAAATATAATATTTGTGTGTATTTATGTACATCATAATTGAAATGTTTTTAATCTATTTTTCAATCTGACTAAACGTATATCTTCATTCTCTACTAAAGTTTAGAGTGTTTGGTCTGTGTGTACAGTATCATGGTGAAAAGTTCAATGACAGACGATGCTGGTGTCCAAAGCCTCGTTATTCAAAACTATCTATCTTGGTACTGTACTAAGATCCTGTTTGTCTCATTGACTAATGGGGGCCACTAACAAGCAAAGAAACATCTGCTGTCATCTAATTACTTTGTGATTATGATTATGATACAGTATGTTTTGTTTTACAGTGATACAGGGTCAAGATGGCTGGAGTTATAGCACCTATTACTATGACCCTTATAGTAGTATGTGCGCCATTAAGGGATCAACTGTGCAAATAAGCTGCACCTATTACCTAGCAAACGCAGGTTACGAACACACAGAAGGTTTCTGGTATACTAAACGGGAGGATAATGTACCTGTGGATTTGAAACAGAACTCTCAGTATGCAGATCGTGTGGAGGACCATTGTGACCTCGAGCACAGGAAATGCACTCTGACCATTAGAGACATAAGATACACTGATTCAACAAAATACATGTTCGGATTTAGAACAAAAAAAACAGATTGGAGTGGAGTCACATTAACTGTCACAGGTAACTTTTTCATGGCAAGTGATTTACCTTGTACATTTCTGACTGTCACAAGTAGTGTTGAACTTAAACAGAAACACACATCAGAGTAAATGTAATAATGTGACTACAATCATCATTTTGTGTTTTATTTATTTATTTATGGCACCCTCTAGTCCTGCGGGTGACGATGAGTACTTCCACAGTTACAAAAGGACAGAAGGTGACACTGACCTGTAACAACAACTGTAATTGGGCTCAATGGGCTGACAACCCCACCTACATCTGGTACCAGAATGGACAGGTTCTAAGAGAGAAAACATGGAAGTATGAGACTCTAGACTCAGTCAGCAGTCAGCATACAGGAGCCTACTCCTGTGCTCTAAAAGGTCAAGAAGATCTCAAAGGTCCTGAAGAAACTCTCACTCTCAGATGTGAGTACAGTAGATGTTTGTTAACTTGTGCTGTTCATGCATTGAATCTCAAATTACAGATTTATTCTTGTTTGTGACTGTGTCCTGATAAAAGTAGTCTGCCCAAACTGATTTCACCTCTGTATTGACTTCATGTAATTAAAAAAAAAAGGATTGACAAGAATCAAGATGGTCAACAAGACGAAAACATTTAAAGTCAATGCAGAGGTGTAATCAGCAGAGGTGGGACAAAGTCCCTATGTTGCAAGTCCAAGTCGAGTCTCAAGTCTTTGCTCTCAAGTCCCGAGTCAAGTCCAAGTCAACACAGCCAAGTCCCAAGTCAAGTCCAAGTTCTCAGCTTTTTGTTTCGAGTCCCACACAAGTCCTTAGCATTTTGGTTCGAGTCCCACACAAGTCCTAACCTTTTGTTTCAAGTCCCAAACAAGTCCTAACCTTTTGTTTCGAGTCCCACACAAGTCCTAACCTTTTGTTTCAAGTCCCAAACAAGTCAAAATGTTAATTCAAGATATGTAAAGATTTACATAAATCATGAGCATTTTTCACAATTTGCATTTGTTTTAAAACAAGGTTTCTTCCAGGCCAACAGAACGCAGATACTGTACTTTTAATTTCCTCCTTGAGAACAGGGTTTAAAAGGGCCCTTTTTAATGAATATAATGTAATTTTGTACAATCTGTATGGTAGAGTATGTTACTACAATATAACTTATACAATCAGGGTGGTTGTATTTTGTCTCCCTGCTCTTCTATTGAGACATTTAGATAATGTCAAAGGCCATGTCTCACCTAGACACAGGATCTGACACAAATTCAGTGTATCCTCTGATCAAGCAGGCAGGCTCTATTATCACAATGGTGAAATTTCAGCAATTGCACTGGAAACCGCGTTCAAATCCGGGGTAGAAGAGGAAATGTATATAGCGCTGAAGTGGTCAATGTATGTTTTGTATTAATAACCAAAATCTACAAAGTAACTGGTACCTAAAGTTTTCAAATAATTGTAGTGGAGTAAAAGTAGGCTAATATCTGCCTCTGATATGTATGTAGTTGAGTAGAAGTAGGTAGCTGATATATTGCACTTTTACCTTAGCGCTAGGTATACTCTTGGTTGCTTGTTTTTGCAGAAAATGCACTTAGGACTTCTGGTGATTAGTAGTTTCGTTCCCTACCTATGTTGAATGCACTTACTGTAAGTCGCTTTGGATAAAAGCGTCTGCTAAATGACTGTAATGTAGAAGTAAAGTACTGAAAATTGCAAATACTTCAGTAAAGTAAAAAATAAGTCAAAATTGTACTAAGTAAAGTACTTGAGTAAATGTACTTAGTTACTTTCCACCACTGGTTATACTGTAGTTTGCTCTTAGCACGCCGTAATGTTAATGTGAAGTATAGGTCTTGCCTTGCATACTGCTTTTCTCGTCTTGTCTTCCACCTTGTAATCTTTAAAACCGAAAGCTATAACTGCTGGAGTTGACATTTTATTCCACCTGGCTTCAGTTCCAGCAGCGACGGCAGGAGTGAAGCCGGTGTGTTGTTTGTTTGGTAACGTGCAACATGTGGGCCAGTGTTGCCAAGTATCGGGAGAGAAACAAGCGAACCGACTTCCAAAAACAAGCCAAAAACAAGCCAAAGTTTGTCCAAAAGTTAGGGTAAATAAGCAGCTTTGGCAACACTATACTAGGTGTCACTGACGGCCGGGATTTCTGACTAATAACATTATAGTTGATGCACACTTTTTAAACATTTTTGGCTTGCTTAAGTGACTTGAAAGTGACTTGAAAAGACTTGAATTTTCAAGTCAAGAGGGCTCAAGTCAAGTCAAGTCTCAAGTCTTTAGCGTTCAAGTCAAGTCAAGTCTCAAGTCTTTGGCATTCAAGTCCCAAGCAAGTCCAAGTCTATTTTTGATTTGGTCAAGCAAGTCTAAAGTCATCAAAATCGGGACTTCAAGTCAAGTCGAGTCTCGAGTCTCGAGTCCAAGTCCCCACCTCTGGTAATCAGTGGGTGCAGGACTCCTTCTTATTTTTATGGACGTGCTGTTTGGGCCTTTGGATTCCCTGCACCACAAAGAGAGTCAAGCAACTTGGTGTGTGTGTTGTTCTCAACTTAATGTGTCCTGATTGTCAAAATACAAATGAATACAAAAGACTGTATATTTTCTCAGCCTGAATTTAATTTGAGCCCTACACAACAAATAATTTTAGTATTCATCAATATAATGTTATCATCTACTGAATATACACATCTTTGCATCTTTTACCTCTTTGTCCAAGAATGATTAATTAGCTCTTCCTGAAAAATAAAAATGTCTTGGCCAGGCAGAGAGATATATTGCGATCGCTTGTGTGTGTGAGTTGGGGTATATGGATCTGGGGTATTGAAGGTCAAGGTCACAGATAGTGTGATAGACTGCTTATGCAAATGACGTGTAGCTTAGCTTGTGAGCTAGTTCAGGCAGCTATACTCTAGAAGTTTTCACTCACATGCAGCACTGTGGTTTATGTAACTGATGTGTCAAGCAGCTCGCCAATTTGGTGGTTTATTTAAGCTCACACTGTCACTAAAGGTTGATATGTGCTGCTTTGCTCCCAGCACCACCCCAGCACCACCAGTGGGCTCTGCTTCCCTCTCTGGTTTCCCTGAGGGGGTTTTGTGATATATCCCCCTGCTCTTAAATGGTTGTCTTCTATTGTGCCGAGTAGGAGTAATAGCCTATGTACAGTAGCAGAGCCTGAATGCTAAGATTTAAAATAATATTCACACGTGCACATACATTATAAATATAACATGTTTTTCAATCTATTCTTGAGTTATCTGACTGAACTTTCTGTTGTTTTCACTTAGACTACAGAATCTGAAATATGTATCGTCCACAAAGCTAATTTGCATTGAACTGAGACAGTAGTTTTGTGTTTGAGAGAGTACAGGTGTTTGTGGTCTGTGTGTATACAGTATAATAGGGAAAGTTCAATGACAGACATCACTTGTTTTGAGAAGTCCAAGACCTCATTATCCAACACCATCTTGGTACTAAGATCCTGTTTGCCTCATTGACCAATAATGGGGGCCTCTAGCAAGCAAAGAAACATCTGCTTCTTAACTGCACCGTACTATGCCATTTTGTTATTGCGTTGTTCTTTAAATTGCCTCTCAAATAAACAAAAATAAGTATATCATGTCCTCTGATGACTTTATGATTGTGTTTATGATGTGTTCTGTGTTACAGCTAACTGGGAAGTAACCTACAACTCTCATGATGTGTGCTCCAGTAGAGGATCAACTGTGCACATTTACTGCACCTACAGTTACCCATCTGATAAGGATTATAAAGTCACACACAGTTTCTGGTTCACTAAAAAGGAGGCTGGTGAACCTGTGGATCTGTATCAGGACACTCAGTATGAAGGTCGTGTGCAGTACCATTGTGATGAATTGGACCGCAGCTGTACCCTGACCATTAGAGACTTGAGAGACACTGATTCAGTAAATTACAAGTTTAGGTTCATAACAAACCTACCAGCAGGGAAAATTATTGGTTACCCTGGAGTCACATTAACTATCACAGGTAACTTTTCAATGTGAGAGTAGTTTACTTTGGACAATTCTGACTGTCATAGGTACAGAAACACACAGGTTAATAAGTTAATTCATCTATTGTGACTCGAATGATCATGATTTTTATTGTTTTATTTATGGCACCCTGTAGACTACTGTGAGGAGAAAGAAACTGTCAACGGCAATTGTGAGTAGGTTTTTGTTTTTGATGTTTATTTTTTGTCTTCGCCCCTGTCCGTCCGTCCATGTGTGTGTCCGTCCGTGTGTCCGTCTGTCTGTGAACAGCTAATCTCCGGCACCGTTGGACCAATCAGCGTGAAACTGTGCCAGAACAGAAGCTTTGCCACAAATATTTGGATTCCAAACATTGCAATGCTGGCCCACAATAAGCTACCTGGCCTGGTGGAGACTTGCATGTGCAGTGCTCCGAGGAGCAAATCTTTCTAGTTTGAATCTCAAATAACATATTTATCTGGTTTGTGACATGTGCCGATACTCAGCATACACATTATTAAAAGACTGTAGGTTAGTTTCTCAACTAGCCCCATCTGTGACCTCCCTTTACTTCACTTTAGAGGTCACTTAGCATTGCCTCCCACAAACCGGGCAAAGCAGTTCCTATGGAAATAGGCAACGCTGCAGGTCAACAACTAGTGTTCTGAGAAGTCCAAGGCCTCATTATCTAACAACATCTTGGTACTAAGATCCTGTTTGTCACATTGACTAATAATGTGGGCCCCTAAGCAAAGAAACATTACTGTCCTCGAATGACTTTATGATTATGATTATGATTATGATGTTCTGTGTTACAGATGACTGGGGAGTAACCTACAACTATCATCATGTGTGTGCCATTAAGAAAGCAACTGTGAAAATAATCTGCACTTACATCTACCTGGGCCGCCCAGTATCCCATCCAATTCATATGATCCTTATCAATATCAACGTAATGTCAAAGTCAACATCATAAACAGTTTTTGGTTCACTAAATGGGCGTCTAAAGGACCTCTGGATCTGTACCAGGACTCTCAGTATGCAGGTCGTGTGGAGTACCAATGTGTCCAACCAGGCGGCAGCTGTACCCTGACCATTAGAGACCTGAGAGAGACTGATTCAGCAGATTACATGTTCAGGTTCATAACCAACATACGAGAAGGGAAATATTCTGGTAAACCTGCCACGTTGGTTGTCACAGGTAACTTTTTCATTGGACGTTTTTTTTCATAATTAATCTATTGTGACTGCAATCATCATCATGTTTTAATTTTAAATTATTCCTATTTATGGCACCCTCTAGGCCTGCGGGTGACAATGACTACTTCCACAGCGATAGAAGGACAGAATGTGACATTGACCTGTAACACCAACTGTAATCTGAATGACAGCCCCACCTACATCTGGTACCAGAATGGGCAAAACCACACAGAGAGCCAACAGAACTATGTGGTTGTAGGTCCAGTCAGCGGTCAGCATGCAGGAAACTACTCCTGTGCCGTCAAAGGTCGAGAGGATGTCAGAGCTCCTGAAGAAACTCTCACTGTCAGATGTGAGTAGATTCATGTTAAGTTGTTCTGTTCATGTATTGAATCTGAAATCATAGTTTTATTTGGCTTGTTGTGACTGTCCTGATACTCAGCAAACAAATGAATAAAGACTGTGATTAGTTTAGATAGACACAAAATTGGTCCTGCGTGGGAAATACAGTCGCCAGAAGCAGCACAGCAGTTAAGATATACAGTTACAGGGTAAGAGAAGTAGCTACTGCAAGATACAGCAGGTTAAAAACAATCACACAAAAAAGAAACAGCATAACAATAGTATACAACAGTATTATAAACCCTCTACAAAAACCTGCATTATGCAGGACCAAAGAAATTATAAGAATACATTAATTGATTGATTGCATATTTCATTAAAGGTAGGGTAAGTGATATTTTTTGGTTAAAACAAAAAGTATTTTGTTACAGTAACATATCCTGCAACACACGCCTTCGCCTCCTTGCTCCTCTCCCCACTCCCGCCCCCCTCCCCCATCCCCCCCTTCCAACCCAGGGCTGTTTTTTTTTCACTCCCTCCATACAATGCCTTACACAAGGAGGCATGGCATCGAGGAGTGCTTTTTGCCCATCCCTTCCCACCTCCCCCCCAACTCAGATTCCCCTTTTTTCTTTTATGTATTCAATGTTTGTCTGTCTATAATGTCCCCAATGTATTCAACTGTTTATCTATCTGTTTCCCAATGTAATGTTATGTATTCCTGTAAATGTATCCCTCTGTTTGTATGTCTGTTTCTTTGTGAGGACTGCGGATGAAAACTAGCATCTTTGCTAAATCCGGTGTATTAATATGCATTGTCCTGTCCAAATAAACAAATGAATGAAAAAAGGTTAAAGCATTCTGATAGTAATCATTGCTATAGATAGAGTGTTTGCTCAGTAACAGGAGTCTCCCCGTCTCTCCAGCTCTTTAATAAACAGAAAATACATTTTCCGGTAGGTGTCAGAATCTCAGCCAATCAGGAGAAAGTACCCATTTTTAAGCTTCATTTTTTATAGTGTTCCAGTTCCAATTGTGCCTGCTCATTTCTTAGTGTCATCACTTCCAATTTCACTTGTTTAATCTACTGTATATCCTGATTGAGTTCTATATCCTGATTGGATAAAATTGGAAATGAAACTGAAACTGAAACGAAAATGCATTTTCTGTTTAGCTGGAGAGACAAGGAGACTCCTTTTACTGAACAAACACTCTATAGCAATGAGTACTATCAGAATATACTGTAGAGCTATTTAACACTTATTTTAACCAAAGAAAATCACTTACCCTACCTTTAACTTGATTGAACACCTCATCAATGACAAAATACAGCTGAAAAGTGAGTTTAGTTTATTAACACATCCTCCTATATCATGTTCCTTCATCAGTCTGAAAGTTTAAAACATTTACAAGATGCTTTTGTTATTGTTTTAGAACAAGAATTTAAATTAAAAGTAACAAAGGTTCTTTTGTGCTCAATAACTGCTTAGACGCCCAACCCAGAGTTTAACGCATTTGAATGCCTTGAGCTTCAAGTCAAATTCCTCTCTTTGTTTGAGCTGAAGGCAGGCAGGTGTCTGCTGGAAAACACATTTTAACATGAAGTTGATTATCAAATCCAACTATTACTGTAACTTTCTTTTATATATATAGTATATATATATATCTTTTTGTCCTCATATTCTTTGCGTGCAAAAAGTGCAAAAATGCAAGTGCTGTCAAAATATGAGTTTATTTCATAAGCCTGTGTGCAGTACATTACTGGGTAACAGGATAGGTGGGCACCATGGAAGAGTGGGCACCTTGGTGTTACATTTTTTCCAAAATGTTAAAAAATAAAGTATTTGTAAAATGTCTTTAAATAAAGTATAGATGATTAGAACATGCTTAAACATTCGACAATTTAGGTCTAATATTTCTACAATTGCTACAAATTGCTACACAACCTGTATATCTAGTCATTTTGCGGCATAAACAAGTAGATGTAGATGGGAGTGTGTATTTTACATGGGTAGGCACTAGGCACGTGCTGTGCCTGTGTGTTTGTGTTTGTGTGTGTGTGTGTGTGTGTGTGTGTGTGTGTGTGTGTGTGTGTGTGTGTGTGTGTGTGTGTGTGTGTGTGTGTGTGTGTAAAGTTGTATTTTCATGTCTATGCTGTAATACTTGGTTGTTGTTGGACTCTTGGAAGATTAGCCGATGGGCTACAAGAGGTCCAAATCAAATCAAATCAAGTACTTTACGGATGGTCATTTAATTTCCTTGGCTGATTTTTGCTCCCAGTTCGTCCCTGTACAACCATAACTGACAATCAACGGCCTTTATCATAGCCCTTCCTTCCCCTAATTGTCCCATGCCTTTTCCTACATGTGCACAACCCCAAAACAGATTTGTACGCTACTGATGCACTTTTCTAGTTTCATATTAAATGTTCCACAGAATATTGTGACTATAATCATCATGATGTTTCTTTTTTCTTATTTTTTTATGGCACCCTCTAGGTCTGCTGGTGACGATTACTCCTTCCATAGTGACAGAAGGACAGAATGTGACACTGACCTGTAAGACCAACTGTTCTCTGCCTATCTACCCTGTCTACATCTGGTACCACAACAGAAAGGCTCTAAACCTCACAGAGAGACAACAGAACTATGTGGTTCTAGGCCCAGTCAGCAGTCATCATGCAGGAGAATACTCCTGTGATGTCAAAGATGGTCGCAGAGACCAAGGTCCACGTCCCACAGAAACTCTCAACATCAGATGTGAGTAGAATTTGCATGTCTGTAATTACAATTGACCCGGTGAAAAACATTTTAACCGTAACTTTTCAGATAATGGAAAAAAAAACACTTTCAATGGACACCACTTTCACAAAAATGGCAGATCTACAGGCTCACAACTCGTCTTGATACAAAGCGTTGTGAGCTTGTAGATCAGCAATTTTTCACTACTTCTGCACAACACTTTTGTATGACTAAGTTGGGCATTAATATACGAAGAATAAAAACAAATATGGAGATAAAAGGATTCTGCCCGACAACATCAATATACTTTTTGTCTGGACAGACACAGATGTAAACTGCAACTGGTTAGCGGATGCACACAACCACAATGCAGTATTCTAGTTTTAACCACATGAACCTTAGTGTCCCTATTCTGGACATGTCATATTAGCTGAACATTGGCCAAAAAAGGTGAACATTCGGGAATAGCATCATAACACAAAGCGTTGCAGATCTGATATTTTCAGTATTTGTCGTACAATCAAGTACACATATTTAAGTGGTTAAAGTTAATCTATGTTAATATGATATTTCTGCAGATGGTCCAAAGAATGCTTCATTATCAGTGAGACCCTCAGCTGTGATAAAGGAGGGTAGTCCAGTGACTCTGACTTGTGAAAGTGATGCCAGCCCAAAAGGATCGTACACCTTTTACAAGGAGAACACAACGCTGCAGGCAAAAAAAGAAAAACCTTTTAAATTCTCCTCCATCAGCTCCAATGACAGCGGGACGTATCATTGTCAATCTTCAAATGAATATGGAAACTTAACCTCAGCCTTTGTTGTTATAGATGTCCAATGTAAGTACATAAAAGATTTCCACTCTACCCAAGGGCAACAGTGATATAAATGTCGACACACTGTTTTACCAAATATAGGAGCAGTATTATGAACATGTTAAAAATGTTCAGCCAACTATTTATGTGTTTCTATATACCTTGCTCTCCAGATGCCCCGAAGAATCCCTCAGTGTCTGTGAGTCTGTCTGGTGTAATAGAGCAGGGCAGTGAAGTGACTCTGACTTGCAGCAGCAGTGATGCCAACCCACCAGAGGTCAATTATACCTGGTACCGCAAGAATGACACCAAGTCAAAATATACTGGACAGAACTTCACCATCACTAGTATTCAACCTGTCCACAGTGGAAATTATTCTTGCTTTGTCCAAAACAAAATGGGTGGTACAAATTCCACCTCTCTGTCTGTTGTTGTAGCAGGTAACAAATACCCAACTACTCATTCATTCACCCACTTACTGTAGGCTACATACACTTGCTACTACATTTTCATCAGCAAATATGTTGAATATATGGTTTTCTCTGCCCATTTTTCAGTATTGTTAACAGATTCATAAAGTGTTGTTTGAGTCAGTGTTTTAAACTGAGTACCTGATCCCCAGTTTCATGGATAAAAATAGCTGCAGCTGCAGGAATCCCCTTAGTCGTTCTCCTCATCATAGCCGTCTTTGTCTTCCGGTGGGTCAGGTAATGAACTTTTGTTTTCCCGTTACACTTGAATCCAAATTAATTTGTTAAATCACAGACTCACCTAAAATGTACTCTTTCAACAATAGGCGAAAGAGGGCCTCCAGGCAGCCACCTGACACTGTACCACCAGTGCGACCACCGAAAACCACAGTCCAGGTAGGTTATAGCCCAGGAGAGACAAACTGTTTGACACCAGGTTGGATAAAAAATCTTGACTTGTCCCTCGGGCATGGGTCGGATGGTAGAGGCCTAAAGTCTGCGAAAATGTGCTCTGTCTGTCTGCAACACAGAGCAGAGCGCACGCCGCGGTGCACGAGGTGACCGACGACAAACGACACGGCTATTCGGCTAATCTGAATGCCATGGTGAAATTGGCATTCAATGAGCATTGGGTCCATGTTCACAACTTTCCTCGGCCCGTTAGGAACTGGGTCCAGTTTTCCCCGCTCCCGCTTGGGCCCGGGTCCAGTTATCCACGGGTCCGTTTCGGACCTGGCCCAGTGCAATCTGGGAACCCATCGTCAAATAAAAGGAAAAACAGCGCCACCAGCGTTTTTTGTTTTTATTCTGAATCTGTTCTTGAGAGATTAGGTCCAGTGGGATCATTTAGAATTTTCCTCGGGTCCGTTCAGACCAGTCCAATTACCCACAGGTCAGTTTTGGTCCGAGTGCTTTTTTTGCCAGACCCAGGGGGTCAGGCCTACATGAGGCTTTGTCGGTCCCTCTTTTCCTCCCGGTTCAACGTTTTTGTCCATATATGGTGCTTACATGTCCCTCTTTTTGATTGGCCAAGCTATAGCGTGACGTATGCTTTTCACCTATAAAGTGGTGTGTTACGTACTAGGAATCTATTCTGGGTCTGGCAGAACCAGGTCTCCTGGTCTTGTTGGACCTGTGCTACCCTCTAACCCTGTATACCTATTTTTGATTCTCTCTCTCTCTCTCTCTCTCTCTCTCTCTCTCTCTCTCTCTCTCTCTCTCTCTCTCTCTCTCTCTCTCTCTCTCTCTCTCTCTCTCTCTCTCTCCCTCAGAACAACTCTGACTCTGACTCTGACTCAGACTTTGAGATCTTCTTACCTTTGGCCAGTAGCAGCTCTGCCTCTACAGCTGAAATGGAACAGCAAGCTGATGTTGACTACTCCACCGTCCACTTCACTCGCTATAAGAAGAACCAGGAAGAGCCCTACTTTTCCATCGCCCAACCACCACAGCCGGAGGGACAGCAGGATGTCCACTACTCCAGTGTCCACTTCACTCGCTCTAAGAACCCTAAAGCGCCCCTCCATTCCACTGTCCAACCACCACGGCCCCAGAGACAGAATGCCCACTATGGTGTGGTCAAATTTAAAAGGTCCAATGCTGCCCCTTGGTGAGATATCTGAGACACTACAACTGAATAAATTAGAGAGGCTGATTACACCAGACTAATATTTATTCTATTTTGATGTGTTTATTTTTTCAGAGCCAGACTCATGGATGAGGAGGATTCTAGATCTTGCAATTTTCTACGTGGAAATTTCTAATTTTATCTACTCCAAGTCCTGAATTTAGCCGACTCGTGCAAAACTAACAACGAAAGGAATGCTTGACAGCTTTGATGAGTGGGTAATGTTACGAAATGAAAGGTCCTCTCCATCACTTTCCAAAAGAAGCCACCACCTGTGCCCAGTCCCCTTCGTATTCAGTGTGTATTATGTGATGTGACACTGATACAATTCTGGGAATTATGCTGCAAAAAAGACCTGTAGTGGAGCAAACAGGTTTCTGCAATAATAATTAAAAAATCACACCCAGTGTGAAGTGGGCGTTGTCTTGCTAGCTAATCACAATACTGAATGGAGTCAACCAATCATGTACAAAAAATTTGGCCAAAGAACCACTTCTAGGAAGACTCTTGCTTTTCTCAAACATCTTCCATTTACGGATTATCGTGGCCACTGTGTTCTTAGAAATCTTAACTGCAGCGGCAATTATTTTGGAACCTTGGCCAGATCTGTGCTTTGCCACAATTCTGTCTTTGAGCTCTTCTGGAATACCCTTTGATCTTATCATTTTCATTTTATCCTTTTCCTCTTTTCCCATTTCAAACATATCGATTTTTGGGTTCTTCTTTACGTTTCCCACCAAGGCTCGTCTCTTCCATTTACGGATTATGTTGTTAACTGTGTTCTTAGAAATCTTAAGTTTAGCTGAAATTATTTTGTAACCTTGGCCAGATCTGTGCTTTGTCACAATTCTGTCTTTAACCTTTTCTGATATATCCTTTGATCTGAAAGTGCCAGTTCTAGGAAGACTTTCTATTTTCTTCTCAATATCGGTTTTCCCTTTTCTCATTTCAGCCATAGTGATCTTTGAGTTCTTTTTTACTGTTCTCACGAAATGGACAGCATCTAAGTTAAATATACTAGTGTCACATCAAAGTGGTTTTAGATTAATTTCATCATAATGTCTCACTAGCCAATCACAGCATGTGGAATTGGAGCACTATGTCACTGTTGTTATTTAACAGTGGTCATCACGGTGATGGAAGCTCACTTAAAAGAATAATGTGTTTTTTTTAATACCCTTTCCACCCACAATGTGTGATTCACTTAAAAAAAACATAAATGTGTTTTTTTAAAGTGCATAGTCCTATTTATAGGACTATGCACATGTGTCATGTTTCCCTAGCCAATCACAGTCCTGAATAGACTGTGATTGGCCAATCACGGTGCAGGGTTAGGGGGGTACACTGGTGGCCAATCACAGCGCAGGATTTGGTGTGCAAATATCCAAACCTCACATATAGGGGCGGTTTCACCGCCCAAAAAATCATATGCAGTGTGAAGTGGGCGGTGTGGTCATCACAGTGGTCATCACAGTGATGGAAGCTCACTTAAAAAAAACGTTTTTTTTTAAAGTGCATAGTCCTATTTTTAGGTTATCAATTTCATCATGTGTCTCGCTAGCCAATCACAGTGCTGAATAGAGTCAGCCAATAGAGTCAGCCAATCACAGTACAGCTAGGGGTGTACTAATGCTAGGGGTGTACTAATTATGAGCCAATCACAGTACAGCGAAGGGTGTACTAATGAGGTGTCCCAACCCCACTTATAGGGGCGGCTACACCGCCCAAAAAAAAGGGAAATACATGCATAAATATTTTTTCCTGCATCACCTCAAGAGAGCCATTATCCCAAAACAAGACCTTGTGGCTGTCTATACGGGACATCTGAGAGTCTCCCTGGAAGTGTCAGGATCTGTGTCCTTGGGTCCAACAATCCTGTCTCACACCCTGACAGGAAGATGCTATATGCAATGGTGCAAAGTGCAGCATTTCCTTGGGCGAGAGTATGATGGCTACTAAACAGCCTTTAATGTTGCATTAAAACCATAACCATAGGGGTTAGAAACCAGCTAAGATTGTAACGGTCACAAGATATACAGTAGCTTTCCCAAGTTCCAAGGTGCTACATTTCTGAATGGCTTCAAAGCTGTGAACACTATTGGACATTTTCCTGCACCTACTGTATGGGTGCTTGGACTGACATGCACTAGGACACTTTTGGCACCTTTGGGTGTGTGGACTTAAGTGCAACTAGAAAAAGTGCTCCTCGGAGCACAGGTCTCCGCCAGGTCAGGTAAGTTATTGTGGCCTCCTGGTGGCGCTATAATAGGCCAATGTGAAAAGGGTGGCATTTCTTCCTCGGCCTAGTGGGAATGTGCGTGCAAATTTTCACGGAAATCGCACGCCACGTTCATGATTTCAGACATTTTGTTCAAAACGGACCAATCCTGCAAACTTTGGAAGTCAACCTTAGCCAATCAGGATGGAATATGAAATATCGGACAGATGCGTCTTGATCACATGACTATAGAGATACTGTGTACCGATGTGCGTGATGTTTGGATAAAATCTGAAGGATTAATATCCAAAAATGTATTTGACATAAGTCGGCCTCCTGGTGGCGCTGTAAAAAGCAGATGTGAAAAATGCAGTGCAGATGTTTTTCCTTGGGCTCTAGGGAGTAGGCGTGCAAAGTTTCACGCAGATCGGTGCAGTTATAGTTAAAAATGCAAATCGGCCTGTTATAGCGCCACCATGAGGCTGATGTGAAAAGTTTTAAGTGCCATTTCTTCCTCGGCCTAGTGGGAATATGCGTGTGCAATTTTATGGAAATGGCAAGCTGCGTTCATGGTTTGAGGCAGTTTGTTCAAAACGGACCAATCCTGCAAACTTTGGATGGTAACCTTAGCCAATGAGGATGGAATATGGGAAATCGGACAGATCAGGGTTGATCACATGACTATAGAGATACTGTGTACCGATTTGCATGAGGTTTGGTTAAAAACTGTAGGAGTAATGGGGAAAAATGGGTTTTGCACAAATCGGCCTCCTGGTGGCGCTATGACAGGCCTATGTGAAAAATTTGAGGCAGAGGTTCTGAATTGGCATCCAGGGAGTGGGTGTGCACAGTTTCGCAGCGACCGGGCCAACGGTGCCTGAGATTTGGTGCTAACACACAGACAGGACACACGGACGGACGGACGGACGGACGGACGGACGGACAGACGGACACACGGACGGACGGACAGGGGCGAAAACATACTCTCTCGCCATGCCTTTCGGCCTGGCGGAGACAATTACACACATACACATCACATCATGTAACTCAACATAATTTGTACATAGGCTACATAATGAAAGGACTGCAATGGAAATAAGCCGCTGGCATTTTTGAGTCTATCCATTTGATAATGGTATGACAATGTATGTCATTTTACATATGTTTTATTATCAATAAAGATGTCAAAGTCAATCTATTTAGGCCTACTGCATCTGTGTTCCTATTCCCAGTGTGTTCCAAGTCCAGTATTCTCAGTCCAGTGCACGCCCAATGGGCGACAGCAACCGTAGTTTCAGCAAAAACTGCTGTGTGACATGCCGCTTGACAAAAACTATGTATTTTCAACGAAACAAATCTAATCATGTGAATCTTGGCCTCCAGATGGGAACAGCATGGCTTCAATGTGGATCTCAGACTTCAGGTGATCGGCCTGTGACGGCAGTCATCTATTACGTCAATCGTCTAATATGACCTATCTATGACATATGACTCCAAAGCTGGTATAAAAATGAAATTAATATTTAAAAGTTAATCTAAAAAAGCTTCTTTTTTTTTTGTGGAGGTACTTCTGTGGCCTAGTGGCAGTAATACCAGGCCGCAGTATGCACAAGACATTTGAGGCTGATTGCTCCAGTGGTTTGTGAGATTAACCAGACACACACACAAACAGAGAGTAGGTATCCAAATTGAAATTGTGTTTAGTTTACAGGATCAGTTATAATTTAGCACCCAAATATTTAAGTAACTACTTTTCCAAGGTTAGTGATACTCACAGGTATTCCACCAGAGGTAGTTCCACTGATTTTGTGCCCTGCCGTTTCAAGAGCAATATGGAAAAAAATCTCTTTCTTATACTCGGCGAGTTGATTAAGTTGATCAATTCTTCTCAAAAAAAAATATTCCCATTAAAAAGCTTGTTGTCCAATAATATGACTTAATTTTAAACCCTTTTTTTGATCAATTAGATCTTGGAAGAGATACTGTTTCTTGTTAGTTGTTAATGTGAAAGTATATATTTTATTTTCTGTTGGTTTTTGTTTGTCTTTATTTTCCTATCATGTGAACACACGTCTTTTATTTCTTGTTTTCATGTTTGTCTTTTGTTGTTTTGTCTTTGTCTTTGTTATTGTGTTCTTGCTCCCTGCCTCCCTTCCCTAAAAGGACCACAATGGAAACTGTGCTTTTATCCTTTTTGAATTAATGTTCAATTAAGGGCTCAATCAATCAATAATGTCTTCTAGACAGCTCGCCTCTGGAGCCACAACGTAAAAACTATGCAATCTGCAATAAATGTCTCATCTTTGCATACTGTAAGTGTGCTCAGAAAAATAAAATCCTCTCAAACGTAGTTTAGTGATGACTCAATGTGAGAGACCTATCCCTCCCGCCCAAACCCACAATAAGAGCATCTGATTCTGCATTTCCCAGTTCTTATTTTGTGTTATTATTGGTGTTATTAGTTGAATATGGGAATGAGTTGGGATGGGATTATGTTGTGGGACATTATGCGCTGTATTATTTTGTACCGTAAATCAAAGCTTCAATTAAAAGAGTTGTCATGACTACTCCTTACAAGGCAAATCTTGCCAGTCGTCAATATGAATCAAAGGATCTAAAGGCATATGAAAGAATACATTAGACATAAAAAGATTATGAGCCGTTTGGGACTCACAGTATGTACATGAGGTTAGACATAAGGTGCCAAGAAGAATATCAGTGCGTACATAAGATTAACGTGCTGAGTATCAGAGACTGTGTTGTGCGCGATACCAAAAAACCTTCTTCTGATACCAATATTTTTGTGACGATTTTTGGGTATGGGACTTTTCAAAATAGGAGAAAAAATCAGTTGAAGGCTAATCACATACCGGCCATTAATACATTATAAACCATAGACAGTAAAAAGAATGGACAGCGTTATACCACTAGACTCTACAGACCTAAATGAAGCCTATTTTTCAGCTATTTCAAATCCACCATCTTTCTCAACCGGAAATTAATGCTATTGGTTGGGTAGCTTGCCAATCAAGAGCATATCATGGTGATTGAAAGAAGACTTTAAACTAGCGACTGGAAGCATATAGTATTTATGACAATGTTTATTAAGGTAATAAAATCAAGTCTAAAGTTCGGCAAAAACCCACCCACTTTCATTGAGAGTTATTTCTTCTGACACCAGCAGGGGTAAAACAGAAAAACTACATGCCATTCATATGAACTGTCACTTCCTATATAGACTCAATTTCAAAGGCGGATGCTTGGCTCTTGTTATAAACGCAAATAAGAGTACAACAAAACAAGTTTGTTTCAAATGCGATTAAATTATAAAATGGGGAAAACAATTATAATAAATCTCAATGATATAAATTATACCAAAATAGGTGCACATTTGCACTTTCTTAAAGATAAAGATCTTAAATTGGTCACTTCTTTTTGCACCTTTTCCTACACCTGGCAGCAATGTAGCAACAATAACGTGCCACACAGCAAGCAGCAACACCGGCAATTATTCAATTATCACTCCTTAAAAACACACTGCTTGCATATTATATTCTACAGTCGAGTCTTTCAGTGTTGTTTTGACTTCCTCTGAGCTTCGGAATTTCTCCCCCACCTCCACCACCCCTCCCCCAAGGCAGGTCTAAGGAAGGACATACTGCCTCAAATCACCTCCACACCTCCCCCGTGGACATCACAAAGTCCCCCCCTCCCCCACCCACACCTCCTCCCCCCCGACATGAATACTGCCTGTAACTGCAAACTGTTCCTGTTCGCTGATGACTCGGCACTCCTGATCTCGGGTGAGGACAAGATGCATGTTGAGGAAGCTCTCAGCTCCGAACTTTCCAAAATCCGTACCTGGTTACCGATAACAAACTGTCACTACACCTTGGGAAAACTGAATCCATTCTCTTTGGGACCAAACATTCCCTCAGTAAGATGAAGGTTAATGACTTCAAGGTCAAAGTCGATGACACAATCATCTCTAGCAAAGAAGAGATTACCTATTTGGGATGTATTCTTGACAAATACCTCACAGGAGAAAGCATGGCAACAAAGGTGGTCAAAGGAGTAAACCAGAGAACCAGATTTATGGGCAGAGTTTCCCCTTTTGTCAACCCTCAGGCCCTCAGGACCCTCTCAGGGGCCCTGATTCAGCCCCTTTTTGACTATGCTTGCTCCTCTTGGTACTCCAACACCTCAGTGTCACTGAAGACTAAGCTTCAAACCTCCCAAAACAAACTGATTCGACTACTTCTCGGACTGGGGCCCATGACCCACTCACTTTACCAGCCTAGGCTGGCTCAGGGTGGAAGACAGGGTTAAACAACTAAAAATGGGACTGGTCTTCAAAATTGTAAATGCAGATTTGCCCGAAATGCCCCCTATACCCGCTTATCTGTCAAAATACCTCCAAAAAGTTAGTGACACCCACTGTCACGAAACTAGAGGGAGCGTAAACAACAATCTGGTACCACCCACCCATAAAACAAACATGGGCAAATTCTCCTTCTACACCACGGCCACCGAGGTATGGAATAGCCTAACCCCATCCCTCAAAAAATGCAGTTCGTTGGGCTCATTCAAAACAGCCCTAAAAACTCATCTTTCTGGAGGCCATAAGAGGAGGTAGTACCAGTTTCCCTGTAGACAGATGACCGCCTCCCCCTTTTTTTGTATATACTTTTATTTTATTTTTCATGATGCTTTATTTGTACATAGTGGTATATATTTTTTTTTCTCTGTTTCTTATGTTGATTTGAACTATTTGGTTGCTACTATACATGTCTATGAAATTAATTCAAGGACCCCAACGGAAACAAGTCCGCAAGGACTTTTTTGGTCGGACCTTTTAGACAAAAGTATTATAAATGTAACTGTGCTGTTTTACATTCTTTTGCCTAATACAATTTTCAATCAATCAATCAAAACACCATTATAAAAGGGAAGCTGTATTGTAATTGTTTGTAATGATTTATTTATTGACAATGCACAATGTACACATATCATTATCACATTTATTTTTTCTTTTTTTGTAAACAAGACATAATAAAAAAAAGAATAAAGGAAAAGACACAATACACAAAAACACAACAGAAAGAAGACAAAAATACAAAAACAGTCCTCCCATACCCTCCCCCCACCCCTTTCCCAGAATGGTACACTACTCAACCCTCAACTGTCTCTTATTTTCTTTTTCACAACACCTTTCAGACAGTATCAAATATAATAAAGCAAAAATAAAATAAAAAAACAGAGGAGATAGAAAAATCAACTATTAGGAGATAGTGATGGAAGAACGTCAAAGAAATTACCCCAGATTTTCTGATATATTGCAGGTTTTCTTCTTACATTATACAGTACCTTTTCTGGTGTGCAATAAGATGAAATTGCATTTAACCAATGTCTCTGTGAAGGCGAATTTTCAGATTTCCAATTAACTAGAATAACTTTCTTCGCGGCTGTACTGGCGAGCGACACAAAATATTTTTGATTAAAGTTTATATTGAGCAGATTGACGTCCCCCAGTAACCATATTCTTGGGTCATGTGGAATGTCAAATTCTACGATATCCGAGACACTGGACAAGATGAACTTCCAATAATCATCTAAGTATTAGCAGCTCCATAACATATGAACCAGGTTACCTTCTGATACTTTACATCTTTGGCACAGAGCAGAAATATTCCCATCAATCTTGTGCAATCTGAGTGGGGTTATAAGTTCTATGAAAAATGTTAAATTGCATTCTGTCTATGTTTTGTAGAAATCAACAGTGGCT
This sequence comes from Gymnoscopelus braueri, assembly GCF_963280865.1. Taxonomy (NCBI): domain Eukaryota; kingdom Metazoa; phylum Chordata; class Actinopteri; order Myctophiformes; family Myctophidae; genus Gymnoscopelus; species Gymnoscopelus braueri. The sequence continues at coordinate 44,794,500 of NC_137604.1, forward strand.
CGGCAGTGGCTCAGGGGTGAGTGGCCGGGTAGAGTGAACTGGAAAACCGCAAGGTTCCCAGTTCGATCCCGGGCTGGGGCGCTCCCCTAGAGTTAGTGTCGAAGTGTCCTTGAGCAAGGCGCTGAACCCCTAATTGCTCCCGATGAGCAGGTTGGTGCCTTGCATGGTTTCCTCCGCCATCGGTGTGTGAATGAATGGGTTAATGGCACAATCAATGTAAAGTGCTTCGGATAGAAGCGCTATATAAATGCACCATTTACCATTTACCAAGTACTGCATTGTAATTGTGAAGATTTTTTTTTTTTTCTTGAATGTATCCAAATGTACCAAACTCAGAATCGATACAGAGTATCTATTTGCACATGACTAAACAGCACGTGTCAGGTTAACACAAGGAAGCAAACTACGGGGGATAGGAAACAAAACTATACTGAGACTAGAAAAAGTGCTCCTCGGAGCACAGGTCTCCGCCAGGTCAGGTACGTTATTGTGGCCTCCTGCTATAATAGGCCAATGTGAAAAGGGTGCCATTTCTTCTTAGGCCTTTCACGGCAATCGGACACTGCATTCATGATTTGAGGCATTTTGTTCAAAAAAATTGTTTTACTAAATTAGACCCGCTGGTGGCGCTATAACAGGCCAATGTGAAATGGGTGGCATTTCTTCCTCGGCCTAGTGGGAATGTGCGTGTGAAATTTCTCGGAAATTGCACGCTACGTTCATGATTTGAGGCGTTTTGTTCAAAACGGACCAATCCTGCAAACTTTGGAAGCCAACCTTAGCCAATCAGGATGGAATATGGGAAATCGGACAGATCCGGTTGATCACATGACTATAGAGATACTGTGTACCAATTTGCATGACGTTTGGATACAATCTGTAGGAGTAACGTAAAAAAATTGGTTTTGCACAAATCGGCCTCCTGGTGGCGCTTAACAGGCCCATGTAAAAAATTTGGGGCAGAGGTTCTGAATTGGAATCCAGGGAGTGTGTGTGCACAGTTTCGCAGCAAGCGGGCCAACAGTGCCGGAGATTAGCTGGTAACACACGGACAGGACACACACACACACGGACGGACACGCGGACAGACAGGGGGTAAAACATACTCTCTCGCCAGGCCGAAACAATAACACTAAAGATACAGGGAATCAAGGAAACTACAACAAACAGTGGCGTAACTGAGGGGTAGCAAGTGATGCGGTGCGGGGGGGCCACCAGCAGGGGGGGCCCCGCCTGCACTGACACAAATATTTTTACAGCAAAAAAAAAGAAAAAAGTTGATTTATATTGGTCAAATAGAACCGATTTAAACCCGAATTAGACCAGATTTTTTTCGCGCGCGTGCGCTTTGCGCACGGGGTTGTGCGTGTACGTGGGCCTCTCGTGAAACTCCCGCGGGGAGGCCCCGCGATTCTGCGTTACGCCACTGACAACAAACCCTGGCTACAGGTGACAACATGACACACCAACAAATAATTGCAAACACAGGGAGGTTAAATAGACACAGACATACAGGACACAGGTGAGCACCAAGGACATTAACACATGATTAGCTACGGCTAAACAAGACACAGTGAACAACATTGCAAATGACTGGTGAGAAGACAGGTAACAGTAACTATAAGTAAAAGAGGAAACACTAGGACAACACTACAAAATAAAGGTATGTAACTGTAAAGTAAAACCTATAAGAACAACACAAAACAGGAAACAATAAAATGTCACTACAAAATAAAACACAAGGCCACAGATCCTGACAGCCAGGTCATGCCTTGTTCAACAGTACATGGACATGATGCAAAATTATGAATTCACTTTACTTTATAAAAAAGAAGAAAGAAGAAAAAACACATGACATACAGTATATAAAGATTAAAAAGGCAGACTCAAATGCAGAGAACCTACATAACTAAATAAATGTGTCTGAACATACAGTAGTAGGCCTAATACATGACAAGGTTTAGGTTGTGTGACTGATGCAAGGTTCTTGATTTACCTATGATCCTAGTATTGTGGTGTCTACCTTGCTTACTGTAAGTCGCTCTGGATAAAGAACGTCTGCTAAATGTGTACATTGTAAATTGTAATTGCTCCACAGCCTGTCACTAATTAACTGAAATATGGTTATTAGATTATTTTAGTTTCAACAAATGTCCAACTCTTGCAATTCATGACAAGCTCTCACTAAAAACCATGAAACATCAACACGATGATGATTTCCTGTGTTTGCTGTTATCTTGTGATCTAACTATAGGTTATGGCATTAGTAATTTTTTCCGGATATACAGATTCTATATATAGCTCTAGCTCTCTCTCTCTCACACACACACACACACGCACACGCACACGCACACTCTGCCTGCTATGAAGAGGAAGGACGTGGACGTCAAATTCTGTCCTATAATTAATCAACCTCGGTAGAATCGACCTATTTAGTTGCCAGCATACTCAGTAAGTATACTCTTTTTTAGACAACAAAATAAAACATTTTTAACTAGAAAAAGTGCTCCTCGGAGCACAGGTCTCCGCCAGGTCAGGTAGGTTATTGTGGCCTCCTGGTGGCGCTATAATAGGCCAATGTTTAAAGGGTGCCATTTGTTCTTGGGCCTTGCACGGCAATCGGACACTGCATTCATGGTTTGAGGCATTTTGTGCAAAAAAAATGTTTTGCTAAATTAGACCTGCTGGTGGCGCTATAACAGGCCAATGTTAAAAGGGTGGCATTAGTTCCCAACATAGTGTGAATGTGCGTGCAAAGTTTGACCGCAATCGGACGGTGCATTGATGATTTGCGGAATTTTGTTCAAAACAAGCCACTACAGCAAACTTTAGATGTCAATCTTAGCCAATGAGGATGGAATGTTTTTCCTTGGCCTCTAGGTTGTGTGCGTGCAAAGTTTCACGCAGATCGGTGCAGTTATAGTTAAAAATGCAAATCAGCCTGTTATAGCGCCACCATGAGGCTGATTTGAAACATTTCAAGTGGCATTTCTTCCTCGGCCTAGTGGGAATGTGCGTGTGCAATTTTATGGAAATGGCAAGCTGCGTTCATGATTTGAGGCAGTTTGTTCAAAACGGACCAATCCTGCAAACTTTGGAAGCCAACCTTAACCAATGAGGATGGAATATGGGGAATCGGACAGATCAGGGTTGATCACATGACTATAGAGATACTGTGTACCGATTTACATGAGGTTTGGTTAAAAACTGTAGGAGTAATGGACAAAATGGGTTTTGCACAAATCGGCCTCCTGGTGGCGCTATGACAGGCCCATGTGAAAAATGTGGGGCAGAGGTTCTGAATTGGCATCCAGGGAGTGGGTGTGCACAGTTTGGCAGCGACCGGGCCAACGGTGCCTGAGATTAGCTGGTAACACACAGACAGGACACACGGACGGACGGACACACGGACACACGGACGGACGGACAGGGGCGAAAACATACTCTCTCGCCATGTTTTTCGGCCTGGCGGAGACAATTAAACCTTTTTTTAATTTAAATTCTATAGTGCATTTAGACTGAGTACAATGACACGGTAAAGATAGAGCATATACAGAGAAGAGAGCACCGCTGTTATGATCTTGTTAACTTATATTATATTTCCTCTTATGGACATTATCCACCAGCTAATGTGTTTTAAAACCTCTGAAGCCTTCAACCGGGAGGAGAGGCCTACTGTAACTATGAATGTTAGAGGAGCAACAAGTGGATTTGCTCTTCCTTTTGACTTTACCAGGTATTATACATATATTTATTAAACGTTTTAGAAGTTTGTTCTCTTTATTTCAGATGAACATGTGAGGAGCTGTTGTGATGTGATGTGATGATGTCATATCATGTCATATCATGTCAAACTAGAAAATGTGCTCCTCGGAGCACAAGTCTCCGCCAGCAGACTATAGCAATTATATTATCATAGCAATAACTAATGACTGCGAGAGCAGCTTCATTAACTTCTAATTCTTGTGATCTGTACCGTTTCTTCTTACTCGTGTTATGTGCTTGTTGATGTTGTCTTTCATTATTTGAATACTTTGACCAGTTCCTTTTTTTCCTTTCGATGTTCTCTTCAGACTCTTCTACTTTTTCTTCCAGAGATTGTAGCAATCTTTGCTGTGTCATATTGTCAGCATTCATGGCTAGTCTTCGTCTTTTGTCATTTAGCGATTCTTTGTCTCTGATTAATTTCATTCTTTCTTTATGATTCAATGCTCTGTTTACATTGAAGCAATCTATCATATGGGAGTCGTCGTAATTGACTGGTTTGTTCAAATACTTGTCTGTCTTCTTCATCTTCATTGTCTTGAACAGTTTCAGCAGTTGATTGGTGTGTTTGATCTATGTCAGTTTTCTCTAGTGCTACATAATGTATTTGATCAAGGTGGCCAATTGTTATAGTATTAAGACTTCGGCCTTGTTGTGGGATCAATTCAACTCTAGTCCTCTTCTGTGTTACTGTTGTAGATGAGTATGCTTTCTTAGCTTTGGCCTTCTGCGCCTTTGTTTGACCAATGTTACACACATACGCACGAGGGACACACACACGCACGGACGGGTGATTTGGACTAGAAGATACTGTTCCAATCAAGACTGATTGATCCTGTCTTACCTCGCTTCAAAAACGTAAACGGATTTTTGAAGTGACACACCTATTTATAGAATTGTATTTCGTCATGCATCCCTCTAGCCAATCAAAGGCATTGGTGTCAACATATTAACACGTATTAAGACTTCGGCCTTGTTGTGGGATCAATTCAACTCTAGTCCTCTTCTGTGTTACTGTTGTAGATGAGTAAGCTTTCTTAGCTTTGGCCTTCTGCACCTTTGCTTGACCAATGTTAGGTGTTCTCAGAGGGACACACACACGCACGGACGGGTGATTTGGACTAGAAGATACTGTTCCAATCAAGACTGATTGATCCTGTCTTACCTCGCTTCAAAAACGTAAACGGCTTTTTGAAGTGACACACCTATTTATAGGATTGTATTTCGTCATGCGTCCCTCTAGCCAATCAGAGACATTGATGTCAACATATTGACACGTATTAAGACTTCGGCTTTGTTGTGGGATCATTTCAACTCTAGTCCTCTTCTGTGTTACAATTGTAGATGAGTATGCTTTCTTAGCTTTGGCCTTCTGCGCCTTTGCTTGACCAATGTTAGGTGTTCTCAGAGGGAAACACACACGCACAGACGGGTGATTTGGACTTACTGAAGGTACTGTTCCAATCAAGTCTGATTGATCCTGTTTTACCTCACTTCAAAAAGTAGGGGCTTTTTGAAGTGACACACCTATTTATAGAATTTTATTTCGTCACGCGTCCCTCTAGCCAATCAGAGGCATTGGTGTCAACAAATTGACACGTGTCACGTGGAGCTTGCCCAATGTTAGCTTGGCTAACAATGTTTGCTCACACACGGCGGGACGAAGCGAAAACATATTCTCCACCTTCGGCGGAGACAATAAGTTGTATACAAATAATGACCTTTCTCACAGAGAAGGGTAAATTGATAAAAGGCATGATTATTAGTGTGGTTTGTTGTTAGATCACAGGAACAATGAAAGTCGTGAACGATGCAAGTTTGGAATTCTCCCAACTGGTTATGCAATACCTGTTGTACCCGTTGTGTACCTTTTATGACCGTATATGGAGATTTCTGTATCTGTATGTCTGTGTGAGGCATTTCCAAATATGGAGTCCAGGCCAGTGTATGACGTCAGTACTATGACGTCATATTGATAACATCAGGATACTCCATATATTAGGGATTTGCGGAATTATTGTAGATTTTGTGATTATTATTCTTTGGTGATCCACTCATCCGACTGACTTTACAATCGGCACGCCGGAATAGTCTCCGTACCTGTATATGATAGGGTGTAATATGGAGCAGAGCCTGAACGGCGAGATCAAATAATATTCACACTTTTATTTACATTATAAATGTAATGTTTTTCAAATCTAGTTATCTGACTCAGCTTTCTGTTTGACTAGAGCTACTGATGTTTGCTCATTCGAATTGTTATAATCTATTTGTTCTCTACTACAGTTTTGACTATATTATATTATCATATACTACTTACACTATTATATTTGCTACTATTGTTATTGCTACTACTTGTATCTCTCCTCTGTCTCTCCCTCTTCTTTCCCCCCGACACGGTCGAGGCAGAAGGCCGCCCACCCCAGAGCCTAGGGTCTGCCTGACATTACTTCCAGTTAAGGGGGAGTTTTTCGTTGCCACTGTCGCAACATTGCTTGCTCAGGGTGGGACTGTCGGGTCTCTGCTCTACATGTAAAGTGCCTTAAGACAACTTGTGATTTGACGCTTAAATAATAAAATTGAATTGAATTGAATTGAGCATTTGAGAGTGAACAGTTTAATGATGAAAGTTCAATGACAGACAACAGGGCGGTTTCACACTATGGTCCCGGGTGCGCACCCCGGACCACATGGCAGATGTTGTGGTAGTGTGAACGTAGCGAACCGTTCCCCGTAACGCATCGTTCCCCGTAACGCATCACCGTACCGTACCCGAAACCACCTTGGAAGGTAGTCTCGAGTCCGATTGCTGCGGAGTCGGGAACGGAACACGGCAGTGTGAATCCATCCGTACCAAGAGAAGGAAGTGGACTGCTAATCATATATAATTTATATATTTTTTTATAATGACGAATTATTTTAGCTGGGTTATACCTTCTCATAGTTCTACTTGAATGTTGACAAGAAATAATAATCCCGCTAGTGTTTGAGTAGCGCGAGCCGTGAAAAATAATAAACAAAAAACACATGTGTGGCGAACGTATTTATAAGGATAAATACACCAAGGATTAGTCCGTGACGTCTACTGCTAAAATACCAAGGATGCGTCCGTGACGCCAATATCATATTAACAGACAACGTTACATTTCGAGGTTTCAAAGACCAGTGCACACACTGCTTTGGTTGTGTATTGTTGATCTGTTGTTATTATAACTCACAGTCAAACTTTATTATTCACTCTAGAGTGACTTTTCTTCTGTGAATGACATTCTCTCTTCCAAAGCCCCATAGTCCACAGCGCCCCCATGAGGCACATATTTACCATTACTGTTAAATGAAATGGTCTCGAGTCTTGGCCAGTGTGAATGCTGGCCAGCCAAGCGCACTCGGGAACGGTTTGATTCAATCGGACCCAGTGTGAATCCGCAGGCCTCATTATCCAACACCATCTTATTATTATGTTCCTAGTCTTGCGTATCCAGACAACTATTCCACAATCTCCGCATGCTATATATATAATAGTCTGGAACTACACCTCCCAAAATCCGAGACAGGAAGCTGTCATCTGTTTGCTATTTCCATTCATGAAAATGTATCTCAAAACATCTTTACATTGATTTTTAAAATGTCCATTTCTGCTAAGCAGCAAGCTATATAATGCTTAGACAGTGGTGTAAAGTAACCAAGTACTGTACTCAAGTACAATTTTTAGGTACTTTTACTTTACTGGAGAATTTCCAATTGTCTTTACTTTTACTTCTACTCCACTACACCTCAGATGGAAATATTGTACTTTTACTCCACTACAATGATTTGAAAACTTTAGTTACTAGTTACTTTGCAGATATAGATAATAACATTTATAAAACATACATTAACCACTTCAGCCCTATTTTATACCTATAGGCTATTTGAAAATAGCCAATCTACAAGCTCACAACGCGTCGCATTGCAAACATTTTAGTGCTTTTACTTTTGGTACTTTAAGGGGCCACACCATGAATTTCCTTTTTTTTTGGGGGGGGGGTATTTTTTGGGTTCCCCAGTGTCTCTTGTACCCCAAAAAATATTTTTTTTTAACATTCAGTCATTCATTCTCATTTCAGAGATTTTCAGAATGGGCGTGTCTGAACAGGCCATTTCAGAATGGCAAGGCAAGTGACATCACTTGCATTGCCATTGCATTGATGATGGCCAGACAGAATTGCTCAGTAGCCCCCCCCTGCCCAAAAGGACGTTTTGGTATTGCAGCTGAAAGTGCTGTATAAGCCAGAGACAATTGACTTGGGATGAGTATATCTGAGTGATGATTTAGGCTCAAACCTTTTGAAAAAGGTTTGAGGGACATACACCATATGATATTAAATATCAAATATTTTTTTTAAATTCATGGTGTAGATCCTTTAAGTACATTTGGATACCAATACTTTTGCACTTTTACTCAAGTAAATTTTGAATTCCGGACTTTTACTTGTAACAGAATATTTCTACATTGCAGTAAACAAGTAAAGAATGTTAGTACTTTTTCCACCACTGTGCTTAGATGATTTTGATTTACTCTGATAAATTTGCGCGACTGCAAAGACAAAACGGAAGTGGGGAGGAGGCGTCACATCTGCTTTATCGCTTGATCATTTTCAGAGGTAGATACTAGGTTAGCCTTATGAAAAGCATATGAAATTTGTGGGAGGCAACGTGGGAGGCAACAGTCTGGCTCGCAATACTGCTAAGTTCCTGTTTGTCTCATTGACTAATAATGGGTGCATCTCCTGTCCTCTAATAACTTTATGATTATGATTATGATTATGTTCTGTGTCAGTGATACAGGGTCAAGATGGCTGGGGAGTAACCTACAACTCTCATTATGTGTGTGCCATTAAGGGATCAACTGTGAAGATGAGCTGCACCTACAGTCACCATCCCTTTTATTACATTTATGATGAAAATACTAGACATAATAGATCTAAACATCTTATAGTAAAAGACAGAGCCAGAGTCAAAGTCACAAGCCTTTTCTGGTTTACTAAATCGGAACGCTGGGACTCCGAGTGTGGAGATTGTGTGGAGAACCATTGTGGCCAATCGGACAGCAGCTGTACCCTGACCATTAGAGACCTGAGCAGAATACAAGTTCAGGTTCACAACAAACAATCCAGATGGGAGTGGGAAATATACTGGTCACCCTGGAGTCACATTGGATGTCACAGGTAACATTATTTATCTAACCTTTATTTAACCAGTAAAATCACATTGAGACAACGTCTTTTGTTGTGCACGCTGCCAGAAGGCCAATGAACTCTACAGTATATACAAATATTTTTCAAATCGGTCAATGACAACTATGTAATTAATAACCACAGACCTACAGTCCTCCCAAGGCTATGTGTTTGAGAGGGTAAGGACTGTATTAAGCGGGTAGGGTAGGACAGTAGTATTCACCACAGGGAATCGGCAAGGAATTCACAGGGAGACAGGGTGGAGTGTTGCACAAAGGCAAAGTCTATACACACCTACAGTATAGCATGATGCATACATTTGCATTTACACTAGACACTGAGAGAGAGAGAGAGAGAGAGAGAGAGAGAGAGAAAGAGAGAGAGAGACGACACAGAGTCACAATATCCCGTCTCATCAACGTACCTCAAGAGTACTACAGAGAGAGGGAGAGATGCAGTTTTGAGGTACTGTGTCAGACAGCATGAGTATTATTATTGGGGCGTGCGTGCCTCCTGGTGGAGATTTTTAATCCAATAGCCTATATTGCACTACTTTACGAGTCCTTGCATTTTGCACTTAGATAGCTGACATCTAATGCGTTCCTTTGCACTGTTAATTTGGATGATTCCTTTAGTTTAACATAGTTTTTGTCCAAGTGATATGTGACTCACATCTAGTGGATTGTTACTATAATCATCTTTTCTTTTCTTTTTGTATTTATGGCACCTCTAGATATGCGGGTGACGATGACTCCTTCCACAGTGACAGAAGGACAGAAGGTGACACTGACCTGTAACACCAACTGTTCTCTGACTGACAACCCCACCTACATCTGGTACCAGAATGGACGGGTTCTAACCCACACACAGAGACAACAGAACTATATGGTTTTAGACCCAGTCAGCAGTCATCATGCAGGAAAATACTCCTGTACTGTCAGAGATCCAGAAGGGCTCATAGGTCCAGGTCCCACAGAAACTCTGAAATCAGTTTTGTTTGGTTTTGGACGGTGTACTGATAATATATAAAAAGACTATATTGTAGTGACTGTCTTGGGGCATAATTCACCACGGGCTCTTTAAGAGAGTGGGGGGGGTCTGATTAGAGACAATACGGAACAGGTGTGTGTTGTTGTGTTGTCAGTATCAGTGAGTTTGTGAAATAAATGGGACACGTTGTTCTGCGTGCCCAAAGAGAGAAGTAGCAGTACATTCCTTCTTGCAATTCCTACAATATGTTAGCTACTCGCCCTGAATTAAATTGAGCCCTATAGACAATTTTTTTTAAATGGCTTCAGTGTACTATAACAATCTATATAGTGTACATATCTTAGTTAACATAACATATAAATTCTCTTTCTTGAAAATATAAACATTTAAAACTAGATGCTCCACAGATTGCCTTAGTGAGTCCATCTGATGCATTTATCCCTGGAGTGGTGTAAAGCTCATCAGTTCAATTAAGCTATTGATCACTGAACAACTCCACTGATGTTTGAGGTTGTTTGTCATGCTCCACAGGACGGAGAACTCATTACACGTCCACATTTCCTGCCCACCTGGATTAGCCCACCCCAGGTCATCAGATCAGAACCGGCCCTATAGGCATAGGTGGTATAAGCCTAAGCGGTCGCCTAGGGTGTCATGACACTGGGAGGGTGCACACCAAGGATGGATTGATTGATTGATTGATTGATTGATTGATTGATTGATTGATTGATTGATTGCATCCACCTGTTTAATTCTCTGTAATATCTATTTGGCAGATCACTTATTTATTATAATATCATAATATTTCATGCTTACAGAGCCTTGACACCAAAGTATGCTTAAAATAGATATGCTCAATAAATATCTTTATTTCAAGTTGTCTGACTGAACTAAAATGAGATTTTTTATAAGCAAATATGTTGGATGGGTGATTTTCTCTGCCCATTTTCCAGTATTGTTCCATAAAGCCCTGTATGTAATTCAGACTCTCATTTACTTTAATTGTTTTAATGAGTACCTGATCCCCCAGCACCATGGACAGTACCTGATCCCCCAGCACCATGGACAAAAATAGCTGCAGCTGCAGGAATTCCCATAGTCGTTCTCCTCATCATATCAGTCTTTGTCTTCCTGTGGGTCAGGACTTTGTTTTCCCTTTACACTTTAATTTAATTGGTCCTCACTAATGGTATTTTATCAAATTATTTTTATTAACGCAAGAACAATGGCTTCCATCATATCATGCTAACTTTCCAGGAATAGAGCACACAGTTTCTTTTTTTGTTTTTTGAATACCTGCAGTTTCTATTAGCTTGGATTCCCCATCGATGATGTCACTGGTAGGCGGGTTTCTGAACTGTCCACAGCCCTGCCTCTGAGACACAGACCAAGTAGACAGAAATGGTACCATATTACAATGAGCATTAGTGAGGACCAGTTATATGAAGATATTACTATATCTGTAGGTTGAAAATGGGTGAAGTTGTGCTTTAAAAGTGTCAAACTCCTCCGTGAGAATATTCAGTCCCATTCCTGATCAACTGTGCAAGCCTGCAGTGACTTTTGACAGGAAGATCTCAAAATGTAAATGTCATCAGGAACAGGACTTGGCGAGGAGGTCGACACTTTTAGGGTCAGATTTCATATGGAAATTGGAAGGAAAAGAGTAATCCTTTCGGGTAATTTCAGGTCTCTCTCTCCCTCAGAACAACCCTGCACTCTGTTTCTGACTCAGATTATGAGATCTTTGGACAGTAGCAGCTCTGCCTCTGCAGCGCATGAGGAATCAATGGAACAGCACGCTGATGTTGACTACACCACCGTCCACTTCACTCGCTATAAGAAGAACCAGGAAGAGCCCTAGTTTTCCACCGTCCAACCACCACGGTCCCAGGGACAGAAGGATGACCACTATGGTGTGGTCAAATTTAAAAGGTCCAATGCTGCCCCCTGACACTGCAACTGCGACAGACAATTTATTCTAATTTGGTGTTTCTTCTTTTAGTTCTTTGTCCTCCTGCTGGTGGTGGTGCTGTCTATGTTCCACTAGTCTTTTTGGGGGGCCTATGATAAATGATTCAATGTTCAAGGTTCAAGGTTCAAGGTTCAAGGATGTACTTTATTGTTATCTTGTGAGGTACATAAGAGTAAAACCTATTTTTGTTTGGCTTCCTTCAGACAATGCAGCAGCTTAGATAATAACAACAACTAGAAAAAGTGCTCCTCGGAGCACAGGTCTCCGCCAGGTCAGGTAGGCTATTGTGGCCTCCTGGTGGCGTTATAATAGGCCAATGTGAAAAGGGTGCCATTTCTTCTTAGGCCTTGCACGACAATCGGACACCGACTGCATTCGTGATTTGAGGCATGTTAAAAACATTTGTTTTGCTAAATTAGACCTGCTGGTGGCGCTATAACAGGCCAATGTTAAAAGGGTGCTATGTGTTCCTCAACATAGTGTGTATGTGCGTGCAAAGTTTGACTGCAATCGGACGGTGCATACATGATTTGCGGAATTTTGTTCAAAACAAGCCAATAATGCAAACTTTAGATGTCAATCTTAGCCAATCAGGATAGAATATGAAAAATCAAACACATCCGTCTTGATCACATGACTAATAGAGATCATGTGTACCGATTTGCGTGACATTTCTATAAAATCGGAAGGAGTAATATAAAGAAATATGTTTTACATAAGTCGGCCTCCTGGTGGCGCTATAAAAGGCAGAAGTAAAAAATGCAAGGCAAAGGTTTTTCCTTGACCTCTAGTGAGTGTGCATACAAAGTTTTACACAGATCGGTGCAGTTATAGGTAAAAACATGAATCAGCCTGTTATAGCGCCACCATGAGGCTGATTTGAAAATTTTCAAATGGTATTTCTTCCTTGGCCTAATGGGAATGTGCGTGCAAAATTTCACGGAAATTGCATGCTGTGTTCATGATTTGAGGCATTTTGTTGAAAACGAAGCACTCCTGCAAACTTTGGAAGACATTTTTAGCCAATCAGGATGGAATATGAAAAATCTGAAAGACCAGTTTCGTTTAATGACTTTAAAGATACTGTGTACTGATTTGCGTGATTTTTGGACAAAATCTGTAGGAGTACTGTCAAAAAATATGTTTTGCACAAATCGGCCTCCTGGTGGCGCTATAAAAGGCCCATGAGAAATATTTGGGGCAGAGGTTCTGAATTGGCATCCAGGGAGTGTGTGTGCACAGTTTCGCTGCGATCAAGCCAACGGTGCCGGAGATTAGCTGGTCACAGACGGACGGACACACGGACACACGGACGGACGGACGGACGGACAGGGGGAAAAACATACTCTTAGTAGAGAGAGGGATCCTTTGAATGTTGTGCCCTTGCGTGCGCCCTGGCCGTCGCCAGACATCCATTGCAGGCGCGCGCGCCGCGGCGCTCTAACAAACCAAGTTGGCATTGCGGGTGGTTTTAGATGGCACTATACACTTTCCCAAACGTGTGTCAAAATAGCAATTTTGGGGATAATGCAACAACACGCCCACGGCCACACCTCCAGCCGCAAATAGTGGAGTCGGCATAATGAATAGCGGGTGTTCTGCCCCCCTACATTGTAGTGGTCATGTTTAGTTAATTGTGTGAAACAGCACCACTCTGTGGTAATATGTGTAGGGTTTCCTATTTTCTTGATTGGCAAGTGACTGCAATTGAGGTACAATATACTACACCTGTGCTGCACAATCAAGGTGCAATAAACTACACCTGTGCTGCACAATCAAGGTAAAATATACTACACCTTTGCTGCCTACAGTCAGTAGTCAAAGTCTCCAGCTCCAGTGTACATGTTGTTTGTCTCCCCTCTTGCTAAAAGCAACGTCTGTGAGTAACTTGGATGTTTGATTACGTGATATTAGGTTATTTTATGTGTTACTGTATGTTGTGTTTGCATTTATACAAATATATTGTACAGCAGCTAAAGGTATATCTGTCTGTAGATTAGCTCTGTTTGTCACATGCTTTCTGTATTGAACAGTAATTTGGAAATGTCTGTAGGCCTATTGTTGTTGCAGTTTCACAAAAAAAGTACCAGTAAACTTCATAAAGACAACGCCTTCTCCGTGGAGTTTGTTGGGAAATGTTTAGCTGGTGGGCTAGCTGGCATCTGCAGTTAGTGAGGCCTACACAGCGGGTATAGTGGGCGCAAAATAGCGTTTAGGGACAGTGCCAGCTCCCTTATCCCTAATTCACGGGTAATGGGACGAAATTCAAATTTAGCAGTGCCAAAAATAGAGCCTTACGCGCCAAATGGATGAGGGTGATCAAGAGAGATAAGGGACCAAGTTTTAGAATAGCTCGTGGGAGCACCTTCGTGTGTAGTGAACACTTTGATCCGGGGGATCTAAAGAAGTCAACCAAAACCAATGGATGAACTCATATAAAACAAGGAGCAGTGCCTTAAAGATTCCACTAGAATGAAGGGGTAATAATTAACACACAACAATGTTTACTTTTACAATAAAGGTCACATTAACTTGTGTGTTAAAGTTAGGTTAAGATATTGCTTTGTTAAAATAGGCGTTAACTAGCTCTATATTCTGATAGAAGGCGTTGTGTTTGTTCAGTAACAGGGGTCAACCTACCTGCTACCAAATGGACGCAACCAAATGGACCCGTGGTCCATGTATTTGTACCACCCACCCATAAGCATTTAAACACCCACCCATAAGCATTTAAACACATTTAAAAAACGTTTTTCCCTCGCCAAACTTTGAAACATTAGGTATTTAGCCCCTTTCCCGACAAGGTACAGTAGCATGACAAGGCTGGTCCCATTGGAAACCAGAGGTTGTCTAGAATCAAATGGTATCTCTATCTTTGGGCTACGTCTAAATTTGAGCGTGTCTCCGAAAGACAGTCTCGCCGATATTCCAGCCAGTCCACCCAATCCTGCAGGTCTCAAAGGGGTAATTGGGAAAAAAACAAAAAAAAATTCTTGGGATCATCAAAATCCCTATATTAGAGGCAAAAATCCAAACTAGAAAAATAAATAAGAAGGTAATGATGAAAATCACGACTATACTGTCACTCCGCGTTATTAATTTATAGAACTAGTGTAGGCTACTGTATATTGATCACATGCACGCCACACACAATAGACTAGTAAGTCTTACCATCTGATGTGTGGATGAAAGCTGTGTCCAGAATAGATCCATTCATTAACCATTCCGACGCAGGACATTGATATTATATTAATCCAAAAGACGGATTTCCCCTCAGTAATCAATAAACTCTGGTCCATCGGATAGCAGCTTTCCACTTCCAGTATGCCCTGGAGCAACATCATCTTTTTACCTCGGTGAGCAATGTTCATTAGAAAAGGCTTATACAGTATCCTTTCCACGTTTTATTAGCCTTTTATTTGGTCATGGGGTTAAACGTTGTAAACTTCTTTATTCTCATTACATAGAGAGCATTTATTAATTATTACGTGATCCATTGTGCGATCGAGGGACTCGCTTCCAGACGGAACAGATGTACAAGTTGTCAAGGCGATGCAACGCCGAGATCTGCACCAGTGTTGCCAGATGTTGTGAGATAAATAAGCAACCAGATCTAGGAAAACAAGCCCAAAAGAAGCAACTTTGAGGCACTAGGCCATTATGAGCCCTTTAATTAAACCTATATACTGTATACATTGAAAATAGCCGATTTAAACTCAAATTGAAAATAGCTGATCTACAAGCTCACAATGCTTTGCGATGCGACGCGTTCTGAGCTTGTACTATTTTCAAAAATATTCTTGAAATAAAATGTGGAATATTTGGATTTTAAAAAACATTAACAGCACAAATCTGGTACGGGGCTCCAGCTGGCACAAAATATTTTCAGATGGGGGTTATAGGGACAAATTAGCCTACATATTAATTTGGGGGTCCATGACATGACAATATTTGAGAACCACAGGTTAAAATTATTAAAGAATTGTGAAGCAAGCCCAAATAAGCAACTACACCTAAGAAACAAGCCCAAAAAACTGCAACTACCAATAGGCTATATACAAGCAACTTCACAGAAAAATAAGCCCAAATTCGGATATGGCAACACTGTTCAGTACGGTGAAGTTGAAGTTGGATTGTTCATTTCCTGTTGCCTGTTATGGTGTGAAAAGGGGAGTGGAACAATGCAAATGAACTTCTTGGGAACTCGCTTGAGATTTAGCGACCAGCTGGCAGCCGTACAGATTCATCATGACATACACCTGTGATCCGCACGTTTGAGGGATTTACACACCCCTTTGTGAATTGCACGTCAGTTTTAGCTTACAGAAAATACACCCTCCTTTAGGAACTTTATTTACACCTTATTTACGACCAGCTTAGTGAATTGGGGCCTGTAAGTGACTTTTTATTTTATTGCATTAATGCAATGTTATTGTTACATGTGACAATTCATGAGGGAGATATGGGACTATCCTAAACAACGGAGAGACTCGGAGTAGAGACGCTGCTCCTTTATGTGGAAAGGAGCCAATTGTTGACAAAACTTGTAACGTCAGTACTCAGGTACAATGTTTTATACTGACACATGTACAGGATTGTCTTCATTGTTTTCCCTCATAAAAATATGTACAAATTGATATATTTAAACAACATATTTTCACAATTCATAACTATTTAGTTTGAAAGAGTATGGGTTACTATAAAGTATCATCATCAATGTTGATGTATGACAGAACAAGCAAAACAAACTGAAATGCTTGGTCCTAGGTAGAGCACAGACCATCCCATGTCTCCTCCGATGTCATCAAGGTCGCTTATTTTCACCCAACAGTGAGGAGTTTCCCAAGGAGGACTTGACGCATGTGTACTGTATAATCAAGAAGAATATTTTAATTGTCAAGAAGGTTTTATTCGTCACTGACTTATTAACTTATTAAATGTTCTCACTCCTCCCAGTTCCACACCCAACTGAACAGGCCCCCTGGCCAACCTGGGGTCTATTCCACGAAAGCGGAATTAAATTATCCTGGTTTGAAAGGCAAATCCAGGTTTGACAAGCCTGCGCTGTTCAGCCTGGTTTATTCAGTTCCACGAACGCCAAGCCGGGCTGAGAAGGAGAGGTTTGTCGAGCCAGGATCATTAAACCAGGCTGAATGTGAGTTCACATATTCCTATAAAAGACCATGAAAGTCGATAGCAGAATCCTTGAACTTGACCAATCATGGAGCCCAAAACCAGAGCGGCGTTCTTCTCTGTGGCTGAACAGCAGCACTGCAGCAGCTTATGAAATCATACAAGGAAGTAAAATGTATAATAAGCAAGAGAGGAAACACAGCCGCAAGAAATATAGATCCAGGGAGAAAGCGTGGCAAAGTATTGCAGACAAATTAAATGCACAAGTTGTCCAAAAATATGCAATTAATTTATATACAAATCCATAAATATATAATTCAGTTAGGCTTAAACATAAGGAGTTTAAGTGAATGTTGGAATTATAATTACACCCTTAGAATAATTTTCTAATTTCTAATTTCTAAAATCGAAGATCTACAAGTGAAAAGCTTGCCTTTTGGAGGCCGGGGGTCCACGGGGGTCCACGGGGGGCCGGGGGTCAACGGGGGGCCGGGGGTCAACGGGGGTCCGGGAGTACCCGGCCCCCCGTGTACTCCCGGACCCCCGTTGACCCCCAACAAAGGTCCGGGGGGTCCGGGGGTCCGGAGGTCCACGGGGGTCCGGAGGTACACAGGGGGCCGGGGGTCCATGGGGGGCCGGGGACCCCCGGCCACCATAGGACAAAAACATTTCGGGCTTGTAGATCTTCGATTTTCGCATAAGAATTGAATAAGTGTGGAAAAACTCATTGGTTTATGATTGGAGTCATTGGACTAACAGCTATTTCACAAAACTTGAAGAACAAGGCACTGGATTAATAAAGATTGGCTGTAATCTGGTCCGGACCAGGCTAACTTCACAGCTAAATTGCCATGGTAACTAAGGCAGGATTGCTTCAATTTTCTTTTGTGAAACAGGATCATGGATAAACATATCCAGGTTTACTGGCTAAGTTAATCTGCCGAGCTAACTCAGCTTTCGTGAAACCGATTCCTGGATAATTTAAGCCAGGATAGCCGTTAAACCCGGTTTAAACCCGGTTTATCCCTAATCCAGGTTTCGTGGAATAGACCCCTGGAGGACTAGTGCAGAGATAACCCTCCCCACCTGCCTTCCTGCAAACATTGCCATTTATTTAGTTTGGAGCGCCAGGCCCAGCTGGAGGCACCATGGAGGATTTGAAACTCTGAGTTGGAGGGCAGGAACTTTGTGAACTCTGTGAACCCTGTACCACCAGAGAACCATATAGAGATTGAAGATCTCACTCACAGTCACACACACACACACACACACACACACACACACACACACACACACACACACACACACACACACACACACACACACACACACACACGAAAAAATGCATCACATGCATGCACCTTGGCCAACTTCCTTCCTCTGACTTCAAGGAGTCATCTTGCCAATTGGACTCCTTGTTGGCAGAGTCCAGGCCAGGAAGATTATCTACTGTACAGTGGCATCCTCTAGGATGCAGGCCTGATGACACACACACACACACACACACACACACACACACACACACACACACACACACACACACACACACACACACACACACACACACACACACACACACACACACACACACACACACACACACTTCTACGGCATGGCTCTGTATAGCGTGTGTATGTGCATGCGTCGGTGCGTGCGTGCGTTGTTTACGCCGAGGTGCTGTGCTTGCGTTGTTCCAGCAAGCCTCAAAATCTAAGTAAAATCCTTTAGTAATGTATGTGATCATCTGTGATGTGTCATTATTGTCTCCACCAGGCCAAAGGCGTGGCCAAGAATATGTTTTGCCCCCTGTCCGTCCGTCCATCCGTGTGTCCCTCCGTCCGTCCATCGGTGAACAGCTAACCGTTGGCCCGATCAAAGCGAAACTGCACGCACACTCCCTGGATGCTGTCGCAGAACCTCTGCTCCACATTTTTCAGATCTGCCTTTTATAGAACCACCTGGAGGCAGATTTCTTTTTTATATTGCGCCTACAGAGTTTGTCCAAACATCACGCAAATTGGTACAAACATCACGCAAATTGGTACAAAGTATCTCTATAGTCATGTGATCAAGACAGACCTGTCCGAGTTTCAGTGTGCTATTTCCATCAAACGTTGCACACACATTCCCACTAGGCCAGGGGTGGGCAACTTTGTAGATGGTGAGGGCCACAAAATTTCCTCAATCACTCTGGGGGGCCGCATTGTTTATCGGCAGGGACCCCCCCCCCCCCGGGTTGACAAAACGGTCCGGGGGCGGTGCGCCGGTTCGGACCAAAATGCCAGAGCTGAATTTTGGTCCCAGCCCGCCCCTGTTTATCAGCACTCTCGCCTGTAGTACCCCATTACTCAAAAAGCCCATAATAGTCACATATGTGATAAATAAGGGATATTAACTATTATTATTTGTTATAACTTTGTTTTTATTTAGCATTTAGTAATGCTTCTA
This sequence comes from Gymnoscopelus braueri, assembly GCF_963280865.1. Taxonomy (NCBI): domain Eukaryota; kingdom Metazoa; phylum Chordata; class Actinopteri; order Myctophiformes; family Myctophidae; genus Gymnoscopelus; species Gymnoscopelus braueri. The sequence continues at coordinate 44,814,027 of NC_137604.1, forward strand.
TCAACTTACTACAGCTGTACTGCTAAACAAAACTTCACATCTCTGAGTATGCCTTTCAGAGTATTGCTGTAACCTTGGCTTAAAATATACAAAAATGAACACTAGAATTATAGTTAATAAGGCTGAAGCCTTATTAATTTATAATTTTTAATTTATAATTTTTAATTTTTAATTTTTAATTTTTAATTTTTAATTAATAAGCGCTCTCGTTTATTTTAATAGAACTATTAAAATAAACGAGAGCGCGCTCTACTGGTGGACTGTTGTAATTAAAATGGTTCATGGAAAGTTGCATGTTTGGAACAGTTGAAGGCAATAGTTCACCATTTCCGATATGTTTAGATTACTTTGTTTTTCTTTGTGATTAAAAAAAAAAACTATTAAAAAAAAAAAAAAAAAACCTTTTTTTTTTTTTTTTTTGATTTTGTCCTGGGGCCGCATTGAGTGACGGTGCGGGCCGCATGCGGCCCGCGGGCCGCCAGTTGCCCATCCCTGCACTAGGCCAAGGAAGAAATGCCACCTTATATTTTTCAAATCAGCCTCATGGTGGTGCTATAACAGGCCAATTTGTGTTTTTACCTACAGTATAACTGGACCGATCGGGCGAGAAACTTTGCACGCACACTCCCTAGAGATCAAGACAGATCGGTCTGATTTTTCATATTCCATCCGAGGGCCACGCTATGAGCTTGTAGATCTGCTATTTTTGAAAATTATTGAGGATTTGTGCAAATCTTTGAATACATATTTTTTAAGCAAACATTTTTAATTCAAATCTTAGCTTCTGGGGGTCCCTGGCTGGAACAAAATATTTTGAGATGGGGGTCGGCTGCCAAATACATTATCATGCATTATTATGCACTAGGCAGAGGAAGAAATGCCACCCTTTTCACATTGGCCTATTATAGCACCACCAGGAGGCCACGATATCCTTGATTCTTCTTTATTCAACTTCTGCACTTTTTCTAGTTACGGGGCCAGAGCTCAGCTCTGGACCTGTTTTAATGTTACCTGTATTCTACTGTTTCTGCCACTTTTCGCAGTTCTGGGTGAACCGTGCTGTCGCTTTTTACGAAACTCGGCCATATGGTAGATGGTCATGAAAAACGATCAAGAAATAATTCTCACAATCTTTCGTCAAAAGGTGGCGCTATAGCACTCAATTGAAAATGCCAACTTTGAACAGGTACAACTCATGCCCTGTTTGACCTACAGCCATAAAACTTCAATACACACATGCGTCTACTCATGATGAACAACTTTTACCCTCTGACTTCTGACCTCTGACCTTTAGATCTCCCACCATTTTGAATTATATGAAAAACAGTTAAAACCTATCTCCTCCTGGGATTTTTGAGTAATCTGCACGAAACGTTTTACACATGAACTTTGGACCTATGCCGACAAACCTGTGCAAACGATTTTCCATAAGTGAAAAAATGAAGCTTTAATGAGCCAATGAATATTGCAGTGTTATGACAATTATTCATCTGCCCCTAACACATACATGCAGACTCACATTTCTTTGAAACTTTGCTTTAATGTTGAGGGTCATTCAAAATATTACTGAAAGCAATCTTACTCCAATTGGTCAAAGGGGGGCGCTATAGCGATTTTTTGAAAGTGCAAACTTTAAACAGGCAAAAGTCATGCCTCGTTTGGCCGACAGCCATTAAACCTGCTTACACATGTGCCTTGACTCATGAGGAACACATGTATCACGTTGACCAGTAAGCTCCGCCCTTAGATTGTCCGCAATTTTGAGCAGTTTGAAAAACACTTAAACCCAGGATTTTTCAGTTATTTGCGTGAAATGGTATCATCTGTCTGACCTCCGTTTTCACTGTATCAGGTCTGTTGGTCCAATGGCTTCCCGCTTAAGTGAATGTTTCACAACATCAAGGTTGCCGGTTCAAGCCTCACTTGCTGGAGTCTTCATTTAAAGTGCATTGCAAACAACAAGACTGTATTAATGAATACATATGCAATTGATAAAGATAACATGAAATGCTTATCTGAGAAGGTATGTTTTTGCAATGTATGACATACTTCATTCTGAAAATAGCCGATCTACAATCTCAAAACTTTTCAGATAGCAACGTGTTTCTGAGCTTGTAGATCGGCTGCTTTCACTGGTTCACTTTTATCTTCAACAGACAACCTCAGCCTGGACAAAGCTATAGCACTATAGGTTGTGTTGCAGCCTGTCAATCCGAAGGTTGCGGGTTCGATTCCTGTTAATGGCAATAGGTTGAGATGTCCAATCAATCCATTCTGCTTCCATCTCTCTCTCTCTTCAATCTATTATGTTTCCATGTCTCTCTCTCTCTTCAATCTATTCTGTTTCCATATCTCTCTCTCTCTCTCTCTTCAATCTATTCCGTTTCCATGTCTCTCTCTTCAATCTATTCCGTTTCTATGTCTCTCTCTCTCGCTCTTGAGGGGAGGCCATAGCTGAGTGGTTAGTGAGCCCACCTAGGGAGCCAGATACGATTCCAGGCCAGGCCAGCAAATGTGTCGATGAAATGAAATTTGTCCCTGAGCAAGCCTCTTAACCCCTAATTGCTCACAGGCCCTCATTGGAAACAAGACCGCAAGGACTTTCATGAACGGACCTGTTAAAGGAATTTTCCTTATCTCTTCAATCTATTCCGTTTCCATCTCTCTCTCTCTCTCTCTCTCTCTCTGTGGGTGAGAGGTGGCATTGCAAAAAACATGACCTTAAGCTCAGTCTTCTATGTTTCTATGGCTTATTGTGCATATTACTTATAGTTTTGTCTCTCTTTTAATGTATGACATACTTCATTGTGAAAATAGCCGATCTACAATCTCACAACTTTTCAGATAGCAACGTTTTGTGAGCTTGTAGATCGGCTACTTTCACTAGTTTTCGTTCCGAGGAGACACAAAAATGCCTTTATTGGTAAATGGTTTGTGAACCGGTGATCTAGAGTAGTTCGAGACACAGAGGCCTGGTTCAAAATGGACGGAAATATTTATAAATATCAACAGACACTATCAGGGAGGCCATATATCTAGCTCAATGAGAAGAAAGGCAGTCTTGGAGTCCGTAGGTCGCTGGTTCGATCCCTGTCCACGACAATGTATTGAGGTGATCATGATTTGGCATTATTTGGATAACACATAGTGTTTCTTGAGGATAGGCTTAGGCGTTGTTTTACTGAGGTTAGGGTTAGTGAAGGTTTAAAATGCTTATGTTAATTGCATGGTCTTCTTTCTCTCAAGTTCAGTCTTCTATGTTTCAATGGCTTATTGTGCATATTACTTATCATTGCTTCTTTCTTTTTTCTCTCTTCATTCCCTGGCCCCGCTTATCGCTGCTTGCAGCTATATTTATTATTATTATTGAGTCCCATTGAGATTCAATATATATTTTACATGGGAGCCCTATTAGTAGCAGCAGTACAAAAAGTTGAAACTGACACAACATCGTGTGTGCATGTTTAAGATAATCCTATAAAATAATCCTATAAAATAAGATTTTCCTGTAGTGTTTGAGGCAACCAGATTTCCAAATGCTTTAAGATTTAAAAATTCATGTCTGGGACCAGCTTAAAGATACCTCTTTAAGCTGGTCCCAGACATGAATTTTAAAACCAGCTTAAAGAGGTAGCTGACCCAAATTTTTTTCTTCTTTCAATTGCTCACCCCATAAAATCATGGAGAATTTGTTTTTGTCGCATTCCTGATCCATTGACCAATATTCCAATATTTATAGTTATTTAAAGTAAATAGGAGGCCAATCTTAACAAGAGCAATATTATATTTAAATGATTTGCTTATAACCTGGACAGTAGCAGGCCTCTCAGTGATTACACTGAGTTGTTTTGGAGTTTATATTTTTTTGTCTCTGCCAGGCCTTGCGAGAGAGTATGTTTTTACCCCCTGTCTGTCCGTCCGTGTGTCCGTCCGTGTGTCCTGTCCGTCCGCGACCAGCTAATCTCCGGCACCGTTGGCCCGGTCGCTGCAAAACTGTGTACACACACCCCCTTGATGCCAATTCAGAACCTCTGCCCCAATTTTTTTCACATGGGCCTGTTATAACGCCACCAGGAGCCAATTTGTGCAAAACCCATGTTTTGATACAGTACTCCTACAGATTGTATCCAAACATTGCGCAAATTGGTACACAGTATCTCTATAGTCATGTGATCAACACGGATCGGTCCGATTTTCCATATTCCATCCTGATTGGCTAAGGTTGGCTTCCAAAGTTTGCAGGATTGGTCCGTTTTGAACAAAATGCCGCGATTTCCGTGAAATTTCACACGCACATTCCCACTAGGCTGAGGAAGAAATTCCATCTGAAATGATTCAAATCAGCCTCATGGTGGCTCTATAACAGGCCGATTTAGGTTTTTAACTATAACTGCACCGATCGGCATGAAACTTTGCACGCACACTCCCTAGAGGCCAAGGAAAAACATCTGGCCTGCATTTTTCACATTTGCCTTTTATAGCGCCACCAGGAGGCTGACTTATGTATATGATACATTACATTATGATATTAAGCCTTAAAGGTATCATGACATTCATTTTCACTTTTTTTATTTTCAATGGTTTATTTGGGGTTTTATGACCTCAATTACACCCAAAAAAACTGAACTTAGAACATTCAGTGGATTTTCTGTGGTCTGGGGTTTTCTGAATAATTAGGCTGAAAAGTAATCTGAGCTTGGCCCTTCGACAGTGAGGTCACAGTCGATTAATCCCGCCCACTCTCCTCCTCGCCCCTCCCCTCCCCTATCCTTTCTTTTTGGGGGGGGGGCGGAGCAGAGGCGATGATTGACAGGCAAAATCCCTCACCAGCGACACCCGCAGGCAAAGATTTATTTTTTCATTTCAGTTGAAAAGGCTTTAGAAATGTGAGAGAAAAACACCTGCCATGGATCACTGGAATGGAATTTTCACTTAAAACTTTTTGTACACTTTTGAAGGACCAGGACAAAGACTTTGAATGTGGTGTAAAAGTGAATGTCATGATACCTTTAAGATGTTTTTCTCAATTTTACGCTTAATTTTACGCAAATCGGTACAAATGATCTCTACAGTCATGTCATCACCATGGATCTGTTTGATTTTTCATATAACATCCTGATTGGCTAACATTGACATCTAAAGTTTGCAGGAATGGCCCGTTTTGAACAAAATGCCACAAATCATGAATGCAGCGTCCAATTGCGGTGGAACTTTGCACGCACATTTGCACTTCGTTGAAGAACAAATGTCACCCTTTTAACATTGCCCTATTATACTACACCAGGAGGCCAACATTTTTCTTTTTTAGATTACTCCTACAAATTTTGTCCAAATATAGAGCAAATCGGTACATTATCTCTGTAGTCAAGTGATCAAGATGGTTCCGTCCGATTTTTCATATTCCATCTTGATTGGCGAATTCCGAACATTGCTGGCCCACAATAACCTACCTGACCTGGCGGAGACCTGTGCTCCGAGGAGCGCTTTTTCTATTTTTGTCTCCGCCAGGCCGAAAGGCATGGCGAGAGAGTATGTTTTGCCCCCTGTCTGTCTGTCTGTCCGTCCGTCCGTCCGTCCGTCCGTCCGTCCGTCCGTCATTCTGTCTGTGGACAGCTAATCTCCGCAGCGAAACTGTGCACACACACTCCCTGGATGCCACAGCAGAACCTCTGCCCCAAATTTCTCACATGGGCCTTTTATAGCGCCACCAGGAGGCCGATTTGTGCAAAACATATTTTTTGACAGTGCTCCTACAGATTTGGTCCCAAAATCTCACAAATCGGTACATAGTGTCTCTATAGTCATTAAACGAAACGGGTCTTTCAGATTTTTTATATTTCATCCTGATTGGCTAAAAATGGCTTCAAAAGTTTGCAGGAGTGCTCAGTTTCGAACAAAATGCCTCAAATCATGAACACAGCATGCAATCTCCGTGAAATTTTGCACGCATATTTCCACTATGCCGAGGACGAAATGCCACTTGAATATTTTCAAATCAGCCTCATGGTGGCGCTATAGACCATATTCACATGGCGGCCATATTGGAATTTAACATTGAAAGTGCCGCCACCCGGGGTGGCTACTTTCATTGACTTCATAGAAACATGGCCGCCGTGTGATGTGTCATGTGATCATCACGGATCTGTCCGATTTACCAGATTCCATCCTGATTGGCTAAGATTGTCTCCCAAAGTTTGCAGGATTGGATCATTTTGAACACAATGCCTCAAATCATGAACGAAGCATGCGATTTCCTTGACATTTTCCACGTAGATTCCCACTTGGCCCAGGAAGAAATGCCACTTGAAAACTTTCCTAACAGCCTCATGGTGGCGCTATAATAGGCCGATTCACGTTTTTCCCTATAACTGCACCGATCTGCGTGAAACTTTGCACGCACACTCCCCAGAGGCCAAGGAAAAACATCTGCCCTGCATTTTTCACATCTGCTTTTTATAGCGCCACCATGAGGCCGACTTTTGCAAAACACATTATTGGATATTACTCCTACAGATTTTCTCCAAAAAACACGCAAATCGGTACACAGTATCTCTATAGTCATGTGATCAACACGGATCTGTCTGATTTAGCAGATTCCATCCTGATTGGCTAAGATTGGCTCCCAAAATGTGCAGGATTGCTTCATTTTTAACACAATGCCTAAAATCATGAACGAAGCATGCGATTTCCGTGAAATTTTCCACGTAGATTCCCACTTGCCCCAGGAAGAAATGCCACTTCAAAACTTTCCAATCAGCCTCATGGTGGCGCTATAACAGGCCAATTGACGTTTTTACCTATAACTGCACCGATCTGTGTGAAACTTTGCACGGACACTCCCAAGAGGCCAAGGAAAAACAACTGCCCTGCATTTTTCACATCTACTTTTTATAGCGCCACCAGGAGGCCGACTTTTGGAAAACACATGTTTGCATAGTACTCCTTCAGATTCTATCCAAAAAACTAAAAAGCAAATCAGTACACAAGTGTCTTTATAGGCACCGTTGGCCCGGTCGCTGCGAAACTGTGCACACACACTCCCTGGATGCCAATTCAGAACCTCTGCCTCAAATTTTTCACATGGGCATGTTATAGCGCCACCTGGAGGCCGATTTGTGCAAAACCATTTTTTTTTTACATTACTCCTACAGATTTTATCCAAACTTCATGCAAATCGGTACACAGTATCTCTTTAGTCATGTGATCAACACGGATCTGTCCGATTTCCCATATTCCATCCTCATTGCCTAAGGTTCACTTCCAAAACTTGCAGGATTGGTCCGTTTTGAACAAAATGCCTCAAATCATGAACGCAGCTTGCGTTTTTTGTGAAATTTCACAAACACATTCCCACTAGGTCAAGGAAGAAATGCCACCCTTTTTCACATTGGCCTGTTATATCGCCACCAGCAGGTCTAATTTAGCAAAACACATTTTTGGAACAAAATGCCTCAAATCATGAATGCAGTGTCCGATTGCCGTGAACGACCTAAGAATAAATGCCACCCTTTTCACATTGGCCTATTATAGCGCCACCAGGAGGCCACAATAACGTACCTGACCTGGCAGAGACCTGTGCTCCGAGGAGCACTTTTTCTAGTTGTTTCCTGAATTGTTTACAATTATTGGAATTCCAATAATTTCATGACAAATTATTGGCTTGACAAATAGTATGGCACTGGCGTAACAAGTTAAGTAAGGCCACTGTCACTTAATCCTTAACCGGCCCATAAAAAAGTGTCTCACCTACGTTATTTCCATTCCTCCTCATCACTACTCATCACATTTCATTTCTCCATTACATTTCAACATAAATACATTCATTAACAGACTCTGCCCTGGATAATTGCACACACAGCTTCTCTCTTCGCTCACACAGCTGGTCCAAGTTTGTTGTCACAGCTTGCCTATCAAATCAAGCAGACACAAAGTAGCTAAAAGCCCAAATCTAGTGGGTTTAATGAATAGGCTATAGTCAGGGCTGAGCACAGAACTAGCTGGGCCCCTAAAAAGGTGAAAAGTGACTGAGCCCTAGCGCCAAGGGGTAGTTAACCCAAAAAACTCTGATCCAATATTCCAATATTTAATTAATTTAAGTAAATAGGAGGCCAAGGCAAAACTATATAAATTATTATAAAAATTATAAACTCCAAAACATTTCTCAGTGTAATCACTGGGAAGCCTACTGACCAGGTTATAAGCAAATAATTTAAATATAGTATTGCTCTTGTTAAGATTGGCCTCTTATTTACTTTAAATAATTATAAATATTCAATGGATCAGGAATGCGTCAAAAACTAATTCTCCATGATTTTATGGGGTGAGCAATTGATAGAAAGAAAAAAAAATGTGGCTGAACTACTCCTTTAAGCTGGCCCAGACAGGAGTTTTAAAAATTAATAAGTATTTGGAAATCTGGTTGCCTCACACACTACAGGAAAATCGTATCAGATTATATACACACGATGTTGTGTCAGTTGCAACTTTTTTTTACTGCTGCTCCCCAGACAGGGCTCCCATGTAAAATATATATTTTTATCTCAATGGGACTCAATACTACTACTACTAATAATAATAACTAGAAAAAGTGCTCCTCGGAGACCAGGTCAGGTAGGTTATTGTGGCCTCCTGGTGGCCCTATAATAGTGAAAATGTGAAAATGTGAAAATGGTGCCATTTCTTCCTCGACCTTTCACGGCAATCGGACGCCGCATTCATGATTTGAGGCATTTTGTAAAAAAAATCGGCCTGCTGGTGCCGCTATAACAGCCAATGTGAAAAGGGTGGCATTTCTTCCTCGGCCTAGTGGGAATGTTTCACGGCATTTGCACACTGTGTTCAGGCATTTTGTTCAAAACGAACCACAAGTACTTTAGATGTCAATCTTAGCCAGTCAGGATGGAATATGAAAAATCAGACAGATCCGTCTTGATCACATGACTATAGAGATAATGTGTACCGATTTGCGTGATGTTTGGACAATATCTGTAAGCGCAATATAAAAAAATGTGTTTTGCAAAAGTCTGCCTGTGGCGCTATAAAAGGTCAGGATTTCACTTGGCCTTTCTCAGTCGTAAAAGGACCCACAAATAGTAGCAGAAGTGATGTCATGATGGACTACTTCAGGCAAGCTGTGTGTGTGTGTGTGTGTGTGTGTGTGTGTGTGTGTGTGTGTGTGTGTGTGTGTGTGTGTGTGTGTGCGTGTGCGTGTGCGTGCGTGCGTGCCTTTGCAATTATCCATGGCAGAGTCTGTATTTATAGTGAAATGTAATGTGATGAGTACAAGGAATGGAAATAACGTTGGGTGAGACACTTTTTTTATTGGCCAGTCAAGGATTAAGTGACAGTGCCCCTACTTAACCTATTAAGCCAGTGCCATAATATTTGTTTTTCTCGCATTCCTAAGCCAATAATTTGTCATCAAATTATTGGCTCACGAATGCGACATTTGAACTGTGACCCTGACTACAAAAACATAAAAAAAGTAACTAAAGCTGTCATATTTAGTGAAGTGTCATGCTCAAAATGAGTGGAGTGGAAGTATGAAGTAGCATACAATGGAACTCAAAATTATACTCAAGTACAGTATTTGAGTATTTACTTATTTACTTCCTTCACTGAATATTAACATATTCCAAATAATGTATCTGAAAAGACAAGCTGTAATGACCAAATGAAGAAACCCAGCACCCACCACCCTGCCAATTGCCACTGACATGGACATAAACCACTATGTAAGCACTAACACACATTATCATGTGAGTGTTGGAAGTATAATTTTACAAGTGTATTAATAGATTTAATAGATAGATTTTGTTTATGGCTACAACAGGAATGAAAGAATGAAAGGCAAATCCTACTTTAACTTTTCTGCATAGCATGCAATGAACACGTAATATAAGGCATGCGTTGCAAGATGGTTGACATGGATGGTTGCAGAGGAGTTCAGAGTTCCATTTGGTGGTGAGAGAGACTGCATCTCTCCTTCATAGTCATATAAATGTTTTAGAGATGTTAGCTATTCATAGTCAGACTATTATTAGACACAGCTATTCATTTTTAAAATGACTCCTTACATAGTGCCGCATAGCTACAGACATGATCCGAGGTTACAGACACCGAATCATGAGTGGACAGAATAATTGATGTTATGTTGTACAGATTTAAATGATTGATCGTGTATTATTATTTTTTTATCTTAGTGATATGGTTAAGGCCAGATTGGAATTTCATTTTGTTCATTCATTTTGATTAATTATGTTATGATTATTTAAATAATAGTTTGCATTGTATTGTTTTTCTCTCAAAACAAACTGGTCAGGTTACTACTTGACCTCACACCTAGAACTCACCTAACCCCTGCTCATTATAGGGTGGGATGGCTCAGGGTAGAGGACAGAGTACAGCAACTTGCAATGGGCCTGGTCTACAAGATACTCAAGACCACAGAGACACCCATGTACCTGTCAAACTACTTCAATAACGTTAAAGACGTTCAACCCAGATTCGGCACAAACATGGGGTTGAAATGTGGAATGCCCTACCAACAGACATCAAAAAGTGTGACTCTTTAGTTACCTTCCTTCAAAACCGCTATAAAAGAGCACCTGTCTGCAATTTGTAACTGGTCTTAGTAAAGTGTAAGCTTTATTGTGTTTATATTGTATATATATATTGTCTTTACATGTCTCGATGAATTTAATACACAGGACCCAGGCGTGCCTAACTTTGACATTGACTGCAGGAGCACAAAAACCTCCTACTACCTACAAGTAGCAGTTAACCAAAATCTTTCTTTATCAATATATGCTATAATGATTATAACATTGGCACGGCGGCCTGCTAATTCTGTACAAATAAATCCTTCAAAAAGCATCGTGTTTATGTGTTTATGAGTGATACATCTGAGATGATACATCTGTTACAATTTCACTTTACACATTACAATTAACTGAAATTGTTATGTGCGGTTGTGGCTCATACAGTGGCTCATGCAGCATGTTCATCATGAGCAGGGCCGGTCTTAGCCGGCTGCAATAGGGTGGGCAAGGATCTAACTAGTATCATATCAGTTTATCTATCTATCCAGTATCGTCTGTCTATCTGTCTTTCTGTCTGTCTGTCTGTAGAGGGACACATATTGACAAATTCACAAAATTTGTCAAAATTCATACAGTTTGTCTTTTTCCTGTTATTCAAAATATACCAAAAATAGCATATCTACAAGCTCACAATGCATTGCAACGTGTTGTGAGCTTGTACTGTAGATTGGCTATTTTTGCTATTTACGACAAAGTATAACTCTTTTTGTTTAAAGTAACAATTGGAAACATCCATGGTGGGTTGTACTGTTGTTTCCATCAGGTGGTCTTGTTGTGATGGTGTGTCCGACTGTTCCTTAGGTGAGTGAGTGAGTGAGTGAGTGAGTGAGTGAGTGAGTGAGTGAGTGAGTGAGTGAGTGTAGGCAGGGTGAGAAAGTACAGCGCTGTGTCCTCCCCTGCATGGGGAGATGGGGAGGAAGTGACTGGCTGAGGTTATACAATAAAGCCCTGGGTTTTCCCCTACGCATGGTCACATAGTCACAGCCCCCAACCTTATGGTTAACAGTTGGTCTCACGCAAACCCAGTGGTGGAAAAAGTACTCACATTTCTTACTTAAGTAAAAGTATCAGTACTGCAATGTTGAAATGCTCTGTTACAAGTAAAAGTCTGGGTAATCAAAGTTTACTTGAGTAAAAGTACAAAAGTATTCGTATCAAAATATACTTAAAGTAGGAAAGTAAAAGCACTCATTATGCAGAATGTCCCATTTCACAAGTTTTAAATTGTATAAAAATCTTTTCAAAATTGCAGATCTACAAGCTCACAATGCGTCGCATCGCAACGTATTGTGAGCTTGTAGAGTTTAAATAGGGCTGAAGTGGTTAATGTATGTTTTGTAATAATAATCAAAATCTACAAAGTAACAAGTGACCAAAGTTTTCAAATAATTGTAGTGGAGTAAAAGTACAATATTTGCCTCTGAGATGTAGTGGAGTAGAAGTAAAAGTATATACAATTGGAAATATTCCAGTAGCCTAAAGTAAAAATACCAAAAAGTGAGTAAATGTACTTAGTTACTTTACACCACTGTGCAAACCTTACTCAAGTATTCTGTTATGCTATAGCATGCTAGATTTAAAATACATTTTACATTTCATTTCATGTGTTTGTTTGTTTGAGCACATAATATGGATATTCATTAATAAGGACCACAATGGAAAGTCCCCAGGACTTTGTTGTGTTATCCTTTTAGCCTTAAAGTCTGAATTTACCTCGTGCTGTTTACATTTCTGACTAATAAAGTATTCAATCAATCAATCAATCAAAACATGCAGTAAAATACATAAACAGAGAGAGAAATAAAATGATAGGAGTGGGAAGGGGCGGGACTAGATATGTTTTAAACTCCTTCCTATGCTTTTTTCCAGCACTCTGGCGTTATATGTATTCATTATTTTCCGCACATTTTTAGTAGGGGTCCCTTTGGTGGCTTACAGGTCTGTAACACTGAGAGCGTACACATGGAACCAAATGGACCCTTACAGATCTGTAACACTGAGAGCGTACACATGGAACCAAATAGACCCTTTCGGGACAGAATTTGGGGTCCCAAAGATTTAATAAATGGTATCAAATGGGGGACCGTGGCCTAATGCATATCAAACTTTTTAGAAATTCCAAAGGTTGACAATCATTTCAGTTGCGTATACTGTAAGGCACAGCTTGTACTGTATTTTCCTGTGTGTGTGTGTGTGTGTGTGTGTGTGTGAGTTAATGCTAATGCTGCGGTGAGTTGAGAGGAGCAAGTGAGAGTTTTCATTTTTCCCCAACTGACAACCTGACCACAAAACGCCTACTGATTCCAACTGACACACACACACACACACACACACACACACACACACACACACACACACACACACACACACACACACACACACACACACACACACACACACACACACACACACACACACACACACACACACACACACATACACACACTTGCCATGCGCGCAGGAACGCAGGCACACTAACACAATTGTGCTATTCAAAAGAGATAGCCATCTCAAAGGCACTCACCTGGTTAAATAAAGGAGAATAATAATCCTACTATAAATGTGTATGTGCTAAATCTCTGTCTATCTGTATGTATGCATGTGTGTATCTTCTGTAGGCCTATGTATGTGTGTACAATGTTCTGTAGGCCTAAGTTTGTGTGTGTGTGTGTGTGTGTGTGTGTGTGTGTGTGTGTGTGTGTGTGTGTGTGTGTGTGTGTGTGTGTGTGTGTGTGTGTGTGTGTGTGTGTGTGTGTGTGTGTGTGTGTGTGTGTGTCAGTATTTCAGTATTTCACGTACCTCAAGAACCGATATATGGGACCGATTGACTTCAAACTCGGCCTGCGAATCACAGAGGACCCGAGGGAGTAGATATGTAGACTCATAGGATGATGATGAGCCTATGATGACCAGCGACACGTTGTCGGCTTGTAGATTGGCTATTTACGCTATTTTGAACATGTTTGAAATTGTTTGAATTTTATTTTATACTTTAGGGATGCTAGGTTGAATTACTGTAAACACAAAAGGTAGGATCGAACTCGTAGCGAGGACCCCCTTCCGCTCCAAGCCACTCCGTTCGGGGCCTTTCATAGTCCACTTCCTCCCGGGTGCTTCGATCTGTGTTTGTTCCCACTAACAACAACAACACATGTTTAATGCAGTGGTGCTGTTAGCAGAATCTGTCCTAAGAGATCAATGTAAACATGACCTTGATGTTGACCCCTCTTCCTCTGGTTTAAAGTAAAATCCTACAATCTTGTACCTTGTGGACTCACAGGCCTCACATGAAAGCGTCAGCACTCAGGCAGGGGAAGTATATCTGGCTCTGAGAGTGGCTGCATGCTTTTTCATGTCAAGGACCCCCAAATTGATTGAAGTATTTGGCCGCGGACCCCCATCTCAAAATATGTTGTACCAGTGACCCCCAGAAGCAAAGATTTGCGTTAAAATGTTCACTAATGTTCAATATTTTTGAAAAATAGCAGATCTACAAGCTGTGATCTTGTATATCTGCAATTTTTTTAATAGCCAAATTATAAAAGTATTCTTTGAGACAGAATGTGCCTAACTTTTGCAATATTACGCAGGTGAAAGTGAAAGATGAAAGTAATCAATATCCATCTTTCATGATCAATATGTTCAGTATGACTGGAAGCAGATGGTCAGAAGGATCAATTTCTCTCTGTTGCATCCCATAGCTCTCCATAAAATTAACTTAAAAATGCATCAAGTGTTTTAGTCATAGTTCTAAGAGTTTTATGAGAGTTTCTTTCTTTCTTTCTTTTCTTTTCTTTTTCTTTTTTGAGTGAATGCTGCATCCTGTTACAGGTTTGTTTTATAAGATCAGAAAGGTGTGCGCTTAGCAGACTAGTTATTAGGTCACACCACACACACACACACACACACACACACACACACACACACACACACACACACACACACACACACACACACACACACACACACACACACACACACACACACACACACACACACACACACACACAGCAGAAGGTTCAGGAAATACTCATTGTGGTCAACATTGCAGTACTATGCAGGTGGCGTGGGGGGGGGGGGGGGGTACTCTTACGAGCATTATAATGAAGGAAAAAAAAGTTTTCTGTCCACCAGCCTGTCAGTCTGCATGGTGTTATATTTGTTTATATATATTTGTATTATATTTGTGTCACAGTGCATGCATGGCAACACTGGTTGTGTTATTGCTTGCACATGTATATGTGTATTTGCATGTACGGTATGTAAGAATCATGCATGCCTATAATGTCCCTCAAATGCTTCTGCACCTTTATTGAAAGCACATTAGACTTTTGTTATTGTCTCCGCCCGGCCGAAAGGCATGGCGAGAGAGTATGTTTTACCCCCTGTCTGTCCGTCCGTCCGTGTGTCCGTGTGTCCGTGTGTCCATCTGTCTTCGAGCGGCTAATCTCCGGCACCGTTGGCCCGGCCGCTGCGAAACTGTGCACACATACTCCCTGGATGCCAATTCAGAACCTCTGGGCCACATTTTTCAGATTGGCCTGTTATAGCGCCACCAGGAGGCCGATTTGTGCAAAATCTATTTTTTATATTACTCCTACAGATTTTATCCAAACATCACGCAAATCGTTACACAGTATCTCTATAGTCATGTGATCAACACAGATCTGTCTGATTTTCCATATTCCATCCTGTATGGCTAAGGTTGGCTTCCAAAGTTTGCAGGATTGGTCCATTTTGAACTAAATGCCTCAAATCATGAACGCAGCTTGCTATTTCCGTGAAATTTCACACGCACATTCCCACTAGGCCGAGGAGGAAATGCCACTTGAAAATGTTCAAATCAGCCTCACGGTGGCGCTATAAAAGGCCAAATTGCGTTTTTAACTGTAACTGCACCGATCTGCGTGAAACTTTGCACGCATACTCCCTAGAGGCCAAGGAGAAACATCTGCCCTGCATTTTTCACATTAGCCTTTTATAGCGCCACCAGGAGGCCGACTTATGTAAAATACATATTTTGAGATTAAGCCTTCCGATTTTATCCAAATGTCACGCAAATCGGTACACATGATCTCTATAGTCATGTGATCAAGATGGATCGGTTTGATTTTTCATATTCCATCCTGATTGGCTAACATTGAGATCTAAAGTTTGCAGGAGTGGCCCGTTTTGAACAAAATTCCGCAAATCATGAACGCAGCGTCCGATTGCGGTGGAACTTTGCACGTACATTCGCACTACGTTGAAGAACAAACGCCACCCTTTTAACATTGCCCTATTATAGCGCCACCAGGAGGCCTATTTTTCTTTTTTATATTACTCCTACAAATGTTGTCCAAACATCATGCAAATCAGTACACATTATCTCTATAGTCAAGTGATCAAGATGGTTCAGTACGATTTTTTATATTCCATCCTGACTGGCAAATTCTGAACATTGCTGGCCCACAATAACCTACCTGACCTGGCGGAGACCTGTGCTCCGAGGAGCACTTTTTCTAGTTTAATCTATATCCTGATTGAGTTCTCTATCCTGATTGGATAAAATTGGAAATGAAACTGAAACTGAAACGAAAATGCATTTTCTGTTTTATAAAGAGCTGGAGAGACAAGGAGACTCCTTTTACTGAACAAACACTCTATAGCAATGAGTACTATCAGAATATAGAGCTATTTCACACTTCTTTCAACCAAAGAAAATCACTTACCCTACCTTTAACTAAACATTGGAATATTGGATCAGAGTTTTTTGGGTTAACTACCCCTTGATGGTAGGGCATGCTTGGCTGCTTGATTTGATAGGCAAGCTGTGACAACAACCTTGGACCGTATCAGCTGTGTGAGAGAGGCTGTGTGTGCAATTATACATTACAGAGTCTGCTAATGAATGCATTTATGGTGAAATGTAATGCTGAAATGAAATGTGATGAGTACAAGGAATGGAAATAACTTTAAGTGGACACTTTTTTATGGTCCTGTCAAGGATTAAGTGACACTGACTATACACCTACAGTGAAGCCTGTCCCGTTAAGCCAGTGCCAGACCATTTGTTGGAGCTGTTAATAGTCAGGGGATATTAGCAGAAAAAAATCCAATCTTGGAATAAATTCCTTACCAAAAAAAATCTTCACCAATGTGTTTTTAAAGGTGTCTAGTAACACATCTCACAAAGACTGAAATGCAGTTTCCCTAGGAGAATTTTTGACAGCTGCTGAAAGTTGGGGTACCCACCATTTCCCTGCATTTCCATGCAGGAAAAAAAAATCTAATTTTAATTTTGTTTTAAGTAGCATGTGAGGGGTCAAACTAGGGTGTTTTTATGATTCTGAATCCATTGCAAGCATTTGTTTTGCACCAAAACCACTCCTTGGGCTAAAAACAGCCCAATCTCAATGGGCTTTTTACATAAAAAATATACCTGGAAAAGGATGGCTATGGCTGTTTTTAGCCCAAGGAGTGGTTTTGGTGCAAAACAAATGCTTGCAATGGATTCAGAATCATAAAAACACCCTAGTTTGACCCCTCACATGCTACTTGAAACAGAATTGAATATTTTTTTTTTTTCCTGCATGGAAATGCAGGGAAATGGTGGGTACCCCAACTTTCAGCAGCTGTCAAAAATTCTCCTAGGGAAACTGCATTTCAGTCTTTGTGAGGTGTGTTACTAGACACCTTTACAAACACATTGGTGAAGATTTTTTTTGGTAAGGAATTTATTCCAAGATTTTATTAATATCCCCCGACTATAACGACTCATAGGACTCTGAACTGTGACCCTGACTACATAAACATCAAAACCCCCAAAACGTATATAAAGCTTTAGTGAAGTGCCCTCCTCAAATGGAGTGAAGTGGAAGTATACAATGACAAGTAGAGTATTTGAGTATTTACTTTCCTTACTGAATATGAACATGTTCCAAATAATGTTTAAGACCTGCTGTAATTATTTTACCAAATAAAGACACCCAGCACCCCACCACCCTGCCAATTATACTATTTTTATACCATAGCCACTGGCATGGACATAAACCACATAGCCAAGCAGCACTACCAAATATCATGTGAGTGTTGGACGTATAATTTTACAAGATTATTAATAGATGTGAAATGTTTTTTATCGCAATGTCAACAGGAATTAAAGGCCCTTGAAAGGCAACTCCTACTTTTACTTTCTGCCCAGCATGCAATGAGCACCTAATATAAGGCATGCTGAGATGGTTGACGCGTACCCATTGCAGAGGAGTTCAGAGTTCCATTTAGTGGTGAGTGAGACTTCATCTGTCCTTCATAGTCATATAAATGTTTTAGAGATGTTAGTTATTCATAGTCGTATAAATATATCATGTTAGTGACTCCGTACATAGTGCCACATAGCGACAGACATGATACGACGTTATAGGCACTGAATAATGAGTGGACAGAATAATTTGTGTTTTATTGAACAATTTAAATGATTGATTGTGTATTATTGTATTTATAGTGATATGGTTTAGGTCAGATTGGAATTAACTTCATTTTTATTTAGACATTTAAATTATGTTATGATTATTTAAATAATAATTTACATTGTGTGTGTTTTTACCAGATACTTTCTTAATCTTAACCAAGTAATTATTTGGAAGAGTACTTTTACATCTACTAGAGTTATTATTAGTTTAAAGTAACAATATTTTTTACTCGAGAAGAGTTTGTCTAGACTGCCCACCTCTGAATGTACCCTTAATTCATACAATGGAATTAAAGAAGAAAGAAATCTAGCATTGCTTAAGTACAAATTAAAAAAATCATGATTACAAATTGTATTAAATCATCAACTAATGTTAATGTCGTCAAAATGATGTGTTTTTTCACTCTTAGGGGTTGCACTCAAGATTCTACTGCTACTGGTAGTGGGGAAAAGTGAGTGTTCATAATCTTTCTAATAAACCTACAATAAGATACAACCATAAGAATAGTCCTACAATTATCTGCTCAGATCTCAAGTCAGCAAAGGCATCAACACCATTTATTTGTCTGTCTACAGAAAGTCGCCACCATGAGTACGGACGCAGAGATGGAGCAGTATGGCAAGGCCGCCATTTATCTCCGTAAGCCAGAGAGGGAGAGAATGGAGGCTCAAGCTGCACCCTTTGATGGCAAATCTGCAGCATATGTGGCCGATGTTAAGGAGCTGTACCTCAAGTGTAAAATTACGAAGAAGGACGGTGACAAAGTCACCGTGGAATTGCTCGACACGAAGGAGGTATGTAGAGGTGTATCTAAAATCAAATAGTGGCTCAGTAAAAATCACATTACATTCTGAGGTTGTGCTTTTTTTTTTTAGGAAAGAACTGTAAAGGAGGCTGATGTCTACCCTATGAACCCTCCCAAGTATGACAAAATTGAGGACATGGCCATGATGACCCACCTCAGTGAAGCCACTGTCCTGTATAACCTCAAAGAGCGTTATGCAGCATGGATGATCTATGTAAGGTTTTCTACATACTGAGTCGATAGCGAAGAAAGAAAAATACAGTGTACAAGTTATATCATCAAGTGAAAACCATAGAAAAACGAATGCAAACAAACTCTTCTGAAGTTAACTTGCTCATTAGTTGATGCCACTTGAAACTCGTGACTGTAATCCCAGCTCTAGTGATTCGTTGTGCTAGATATGTGGCATGCTCAGTGCTATGTTGTATGATGTTATTGTTCTCTCTCTTCTCCCCTTCAGACCTACTCTGGCTTGTTTTGTGCAACTGTGAACCCCTACAAGTGGCTCCCAGTGTACGACCAGGATGTTGTAAATGCCTACAGAGGCAAGAAGCGTATTGAGGCTCCACCCCACATCTTCTCTGTCTCTGACAACGCCTATCAGTTCATGCTGATGGGTACGTACTACTCAGGACAATGTAAAAACAATAATATAACTATAATGGTTTTGTGGTGTATCCATGACTAAAAGTTTGCTTTACATTTTACAGATAAAGAGAACCAGTCTGTCCTGATCACGTAAGTTTCCCATCTACTAGGCTTTAAAAAAAGAACATTGTACATCAATTCACTAACTGCATTTCTCTGAATATGTGTATTTATAACCAGTGGAGAATCCGGTGCTGGAAAGACTGTGAACACCAAGCGTGTCATCCAGTACTTTGCAACAGCTAGTTCTGGTTCTGGAGAGAAATCAGCGGCCGATAGTGGTAAAATCAAGGTATATGTACAGGTTTTTAACTTCAACAAAATACATGTTTTTGAACATAAAGCATTTGTATGCAATATAGCAATTCAATTTAAAAGAATTCTGACCAAATTTTCTAAAACATTCTAGGGGTCACTGGAGGATCAGATTATTGCAGCCAATCCCTTGCTGGAGTCCTATGGTAATGCCAAGACTGTGAGGAATGACAACTCCTCTCGCTTTGTAAGTATAAATAATGACACTTTATGAGAAAACCTGCAATAATTTCACAGTGTAGATGTAACTAATTGTGCTATATCAAACAGGGTAAATTCATCAGAATCCATTTCGGCACAACGGGTAAACTGGCCAGTGCTGATATTGAGACATGTAAGTATGAAGTTCACAGATGATAAATTATATATGTGTTCATTTGAGGATTACATTTTGAGTTATGTACAACCCATATAGATTATTATTGTTATTATTATAATTGAAATTGTTATAATTATAATTATAATAATAATTATAAGGGTAATTATAATAATAATTATTATCATTATTATCATTATCATTATTATTATTATTATTATTATTATTATTATTATTATTATTATTACTATGAGTTATGTACAACCCATATAGATCTGCTGGAGAAGTCTAGAGTGACCTATCAGCTTCCTGCAGAGAGAGGTTACCACATCTTTTTCCAGATGATGACCAACCACAAACCTGAGATTATTGGTAAATGGAATTACTGATGATGCAGTGAGAACATAAATTAATGAATAAAAACACATGTTCACCATTTTTTAATCCCTTTTAAGAAATGTGTCTGATCAGCACCAACCCCTACGACTTCCCGTTGATCAGCATGGGTCAGATCACTGTGGCCAGCATTGATGACAAAGTGGAGCTGGACGCTACTGATGTCAGTGAACATTTTTGTTTCTTTCTAATACTCACTATAGTGTGAACTGCAGTCAGTTGCACTGCAACATGTATTTTATAAAGCAGTGGTTCTCAAAGTTTTCAGGCCGTGACCCCCCAAACTAATCCTATTTGAACTGGGGACCCCCCCATCCTGACAAGCACTTGGAATTGTAGCAGTTGAGGCATTACATTTAGTTTGACTCGGTTCCACAGATAAATATTGTGAAAATAGCCGATCTACATGTTTTAATTGTTTTTACCTCTTTCTTAGGTAATATTAGACAATTTGGCCAATGTTTGACAATTTGAATAGTATAGTTTGTTGATTACTTTTGATGCAGTAATGGTCTTATTTGTTTTATTTCAACTTACTTATTGTATAGGTCTTAAAAGTCCTTAAATTGTCACTTTAGAAATGTGCAGATACCATGTATATACACTTATACTGTATGTTGGTTTGTTAACTGTTGAGTTGTACACAGTTCTAAATTATGTTTGTTAATCTAATGCTTAATCTCAATCTTTTGAATGCATCTCTGTTTATTGACATCAGGAGGCTATTGACATCCTGGGCTTCAACGCTGAGGAAAAACAGTATATCTACAAGTTCACTGGTGCAGTGATGCATCATGGTGTCATGAAGTTCAAACAGAAGCAGCGTGAAGAACAGGCAGAACCTGACGGCAGCGAGGGTGAGCTAATCTTTATTATCGTCTCCGCCAGGCCGAAAGGCATGGCGAGAGTATGTTTTACCCCCTGTCCGTCCTTCCGTCCGTGTGTGTGTCCGTGTGTCCTGTCCGTGTGTTACCAGCTAATCTCCGTTGGCCCGGTTGCTGCGAAACTGTGCACACACACTCCCTGGATGCCAATTCAGAACCTCTGCCTCAAATTTTTCACATGGGCCTGTTATAGCGCCACCTGGAGGCCGATTTGTGCAAAACCCATTTTTTTATATTACTCCTACAGATTTTATCCAAACGTCATGCAAATCGGTACACAGTATCTCTATAGTCATGTGATCAACACGGATCTGTCCGATTTCCCATATTCCATCCTCATTGGCTAAGGTTCGCTTCCAAAATTTGCAGGATTGGTCCGTTTTGAACAAAATGCCTCAAATCATGAACGCAGCTTGCGATTTCCGTGAAATTTCACAAACACATTCCCACTGGGCCAAGGAAGAAATGCCACCCTTTTTCACATTGGCCTGTTATAGCGCCATTAGGTCTAATTTAGCAAAACACATTTTTGGAACAAAATGCCTCAAATCATGAATGCAGTGTCCGATTGCCGTGCAAGGCCCGTAACATTGGCCTGTTATAGCGCAGGTCTAATTTAGCAAAACAAATTTTTGGAACAAAATGCCTCAAATCATGAATGCAGTGTCCGATTGCCGTGCAAGGCCTAAGAAGAAATGGCACCCTTTTCACATTGGCCTATTATAGCGCCACCAGGAGGCCACAATAACGTACCTGACCTGGTGGAGACCTGTGCTCCGAGGAGCACTTTTTCTAGTTATTACTATTATTATTAATATGTATCATTAACACGGAGGGTTAGCTGCATCTACTAGCTGTATTTACTTACATTCTAAATGGACTAAGCTAAATATATTTTCAATATATTTCCATTATTATTATTGTCTCCGCCAGGCCGAAAGGCATGGCTAGAGAGTATGTTTTGCCCCCTGTCCGTCCGTCCGTCCGTGTGTGTGTGTGTCCGTCCGTCCGTCCGTGTGTTCGTCTGTGAACAGCTAATCTCCGGCACCGTTGGCTTGATCGCAGCGAAACTGTGCACACACACTCCCTGGATGCCAATTCAGAACCTCTGCCTCAAATGTTTCACATCGGCCTGTTATAGCGCCACCAGAAGGCCGATTTGTGCAAAACATATTTTTTGACAGTACTCCTACAGATTTTGTCCAAAAAACACGCACATCGGTGCACAGTATCTCTATAGTCATTAAACCAAACAGATCTTTCAGATTTCTCATATTCCATCCTGATTGGCTAAAAATTTCTTCCAAAGTTTGCAGGAGTGCTCTGTTTTGAACAAAATGCCTCAAATCATGAACACAGCATGCAATTTCCTTGAAAACACTATGCCGGGGAAGAAATGGCACTTGAAAATGTTCAAATCAGCCTCATTGTGGCGCTATAACAGGCCGATTCGTGTTTCTACCTATAACTGCACCGATCTGTGTAAAACTGTAAGCGCACTCCCTAGAGGTCAAGGAAAAACCTTTGCCCTGCATTTTTCACATCGGCCTTTTATAGCGCCACCAGGAGGCCGACTTATGTAAATCAATTTTTTTGCTATTAAGCCTAAATATTGTATGCAAATTTCACGCGAATCGGTACACATGATCTCTATAGTCATGTGATCAAGACGGATGTGTTTGATTTTTCATATTCCATCCTGATTGCCTAAGATTGACATCTAAAGTTTGCAGTGGTGGCTTGATTTGAACAAAATGCCGCAAATCATGAAAGCAGCATCCGATTGCTCTCAAACTTTGCACGCACGATCACACTATGTTGAGGAGCAAATGCCACCCTTTTAACATTGGCCTGTTATAGCGCAGGTCTAATCTAGCAAAACAAATTTTTGGAAAAAAATGCCTCAAATCATGAATGCAGTGTCCGATTGCCGTGCAAGGCCTAAGAAGAAATGGCACCCTTTTCACATTGGCCTATTATAGCGCCACCAGGAGGCCACAATAACGTACCTGACCTGGCGGAGACCTGTGCTCCGAGGAGCACTTTTTCTAGTTTTTTTTATATTTTACCGTTTACGGTGGCACGGTGGTGCAGTCGGTAGCGCAGTCGGTTGCGATTTCGCCTCACAGCGAGAAGGTCCTGGGTTCGATTCCCACTTTGGGCGATGGGGGCATGTTCTCTCCTCCGCGTCATCAGTGCCCATACCCTAGCTGGGGTTGGCGAAAGGGCCTTTCTGTGTGGAGTTTGCATGTTCTCCCTGTGTCCCCTATGGTAAATAAATGTGTTCCTTCCACACGCTACACCCTTCCGGGGAAACTCCACCCACATGTCAGGTGATAAGAAGCGGCCTGCTCACTCCTCATGCATTGAAGGAAGCATGAGCTCAGTTTGGGGCTCTCCCCAAGCTGGCAGAGGGAGAGTAGCACCCAGGATTAAAGCTTAGGCAATTGGCACTGGGTAAAAGAATGGGTTACAAAAATCGTGGTATAAAAAAATTACTATCTCTATGCAGTTGATGTATTAATTTGTGTTTACCTTGCTTACTGTATATCACACTCTGGATTAAGAGCGTCTGCTAAATGCCTAAATTGTAAATTGCAAATTGTATGAACATTTCAGAGGCTGACAAGATTTGCTACCTGTTGGGTATAAACTCAGCAGAGATGCTTAAGGCGTATTGCTACCCCAGAGTGAAAGTTGGAAACGAGTATGTCACTAAGGGACAGACTGTGCCACAGGTGAGTAAATTACATTATTTCCATGTTCTGATTTCATACACACTTTATATTCTCAACACAGCATACCATTAGAACTCTAATATCTTTTTGAGTTGTGTCCAGACTGTCTTAAATCATCTTCTGTAAAAACACCCGGGACAGACTCTTCTCCCTTCTGGCTCCCAAACTGTGGAACAAACTCCCCATTGCAGACTCACTCCCAATATTCCGCCGTAATCTGAAGACTCACCTCTTCAGACTCCATAGCCCGTAGCACTTGCCGTAGAACTTGCCCTAACCTTGATGACCTTGCAGGCTTATGCAAAGGCTAAATGTAATTTCGATGGCATGTTATGTAGACAGATGCCAGGTTAATCTGTAGACCTGGCATCCAAGTGTATAGTTTCAATGTGCAGATTATAGATTGTTTTAGATTATAATGTTTAGACTGATGATAGGTTCTTGGTTTACCTATGATCCTAGATTACTAATGCAATGCATTTGATGCATTACCTCGTGTTTTCCTTGCTTACTGTAAATCACTCTGGATTAAGAGCGTCTGCTAAATGCCTAAATTGTAAATTGTGTAATTCACACCCCTACTAATAACGTTCCTATTTCCATAGGTAATGAACTCAGTTGGTGCCTTGGCCAAGTCCCTCTATGAGAAGGAGTTCTTCTGGATGGTCATTAGGATCAATGAGATGCTGGACACCAAGCAGCAGAGAAACTACTACATTGGTGTGCTGGACATCGCTGGTTTTGAAATCTTTGATGTAAGCATGGACTTGTTTTAAGTGGGAGACTTATTTTTTTGGTCACAATTACAAGAAATTGGGCTAATGATATTTCCACTCACAGTTCAACACCCTGGAGCAGCTGTGCATCAACTTCACCAATGAGAAACTGCAACAGTTTTTCAACCACACCATGTTTGTTCTGGAGCAAGAAGAGTACAAGAAGGAAGGAATTCCCTGGGATCTCATTGACTTCGGCATGGACTTGGCTGTCTGCATTGAGCTAATTGAGAAGGTATTATTATATTTTATTACACGGCTTGATTGGAATGGATGCTTAATTCTGATTGGTCAATCACTGAATTCAGCTGTGTGTTATTTCTGGATAATGACCGATGAGCTCAATAACAGACCGCTGTCTAATCAAAGGCTCAGAGCACCTGCGCTAGTTGATTTTGTGCACCTGCGCTTGTTGATTTTATGTAAACAAACACACAATGTCATTTACAGCTAAACATTGATCTCAAGTGAAGAAGCGAAGACGCGAGAAATAGAAATGCAGTAACCGAAAATTGATTCTATTTGATCAACACGTCCTTGTTTTCCGAGGTGACCGTGTCCGCACGGCGTAACACTTATGGAACACTTTCATTACCGTAAGCAAGGACATACTTTGTTTTCTTGTATCTTTTGGGTACATTTATTAATTTATTTATTAAAGGAATTTCCCCACGGTTTTCTCACCTTTTCTATGATGTTATGATATCCTAGGATGAGTGGTACAGTAGACATTTCATAACTCCGTCCCGGGTCCGTCACAGCTAAAAACGCGCGCCTATGGGCCTTGCGCTAAATCGCATATTTGAATAGCTTTTTTTTTTGTTTTTATTTGGTGAGATCAGACGTTCATAGTGACAGAATACTATCCAACGTGACTGTCT
The DNA here is from genome assembly GCF_963280865.1 of Gymnoscopelus braueri. NCBI lineage: Eukaryota > Metazoa > Chordata > Actinopteri > Myctophiformes > Myctophidae > Gymnoscopelus > Gymnoscopelus braueri. The sequence continues at coordinate 44,839,838 of NC_137604.1, forward strand.
TGAATGCGCCCCACCGAAATTCTCGCTAGACGTGAGAAATCTCGTTTCACTTTAAGTAGCCATTTAATTAGCGGGATAATTTATGTTGTCTAGAGGACGGGCGGGTGGACGGACGTCACAAATGTAACATGCGGAACAGCGAGGCGCACCATTGCCCCGATCCGCACCAAACTTGGCACCAACACTGGTCAGGGGTCTGCCATCAGAATAGACACAACAGGGACCACATGTGGCACCCAGTGGGTGCCACAGGCGCACCCTTAGCCTGTGTTCCTATTGGCTGTACTTTAAAAAGCCATAACTCCACTTCCCAGCTTGCTAAACGCCCCAAACTTGGTAGGTGCTCTTAGACGGTCCAATAAAGACAGGCTGTAATTACTTAATCCCTGCCCCCTCAGTGTTCCTATTGGCTGGGCTTTAACACCCATAACTCCAGTTCCCAGCATGCTTAACACCCCAAACTTGGTAGGTGCTCTTAGGCGGCCAATTTGGACAGGCTGTAATTGCTTAAGCCCTACCCCCTCTGTGTTCCTATTGGCTGGGCTTTAAACAGCCATAACTCCAGTTCCCAGCATTCTTAACGCCCCAAACTTGGTAGGTGCTCTTAGGCGGCCAATATGGACAGGCTGTAATTGCTTAAGCCCTACCCCCTCTGTGTTCCTATTGGCTGGGCTTTAAACAAGAATTATTATTATACTATTATATATTATCATGGACTTGACTGTCTGCATTGAGCTGATTGAGAAGGTATACAATCATTATTATACTATCATATATTATCATGGACTTGGCTGTCTGCATTGAGCTGATTGAGAAGGTATACAATTAGTATTATACTATTATATATTATCATGGACTTGGCTGTCTGCATTGAGCTGATTGAGAAGTTATACAATTATTATTATATTATTATGTATTATCATGGACTTGGCTGTCTGCATTAAGCTCATTGAGAAGGTATACAATTATGTTGTGCTTTAATGGACATGATGTTAATATAGTTTTTGTCATTGACACTTCGTTTGTGGTGATTTGTCTCTTTTGTCTCCTTTACAAAGCCCTTGGGCATCTTCTCCATCCTTGAAGAGCAGTGCATGTTCCCAAAGTCTTCAGACAAAACCTTCGCCGAAAAGTTGCTTGACCAGCATCTTGGGAAGAACAAGGCCTTTGAGAAGCCCAAGCCGGCCAAAGGCAAGGGTGAGGCCCACTTCTCCCTGGTCCACTACGCTGGAACTGTGGACTACAGCATCACAGGCTGGCTTGAGAAGAACAAGGACCCCCTGAACGACTCTGTCATTCAGCTGTTCCAGAAGTCTACAGTTAAACTGCTGGCTGTGTTCTATCCTCCTCCTGAGCCTGAAGGTATGTTTATTAATATAATAATATGATATAATGTGTTCTATCTTCCTCCTGAGTCTGAAGGTATGTTTATTAATAGAATAATATAATATAATGTGTTCTATCCTCCTCCTAAGCCTGAAGGTATGTTTATTAATATAATAACATAATATAATGTGTTCTATCCCCCACCTGAGCCTAATACTATAAACACTCAGAATTTGACAAGAAGGGAGGAATTTTCATTCTGTATATCAAAAAATATTATGTCTGTTGACTTTAACAAATGAAGAAAAGGAGGGATGCGGGAGAAACTGTCCACTCATGATTCTAACCAATATAAACAGATAACACAAAGGCGGGCGGCAAGAAGAAGAAGGGTGGTTCCATGCAGACTGTGTCTAGTGCTTTCAGGGTAAGAATATTTATTCATTATATTCCTGTAAAAAATAGGCATGTCTTTTCATGTTGGAATTAAACAATTTCTGTATCACATGATGTGAGCTTGTAGAGCAGCTATCTTTGAATGGCTGAAGTTTAAAACAGGGCTTAAGTGGTTAATGTATGTTTTAGAAAAATCTAAATCTGTAAAGTAACTAGAATCTAAAGAGTTCCAATAATTCTAGTGGGGGGAAAAGTACAATATTGTCTTACTTTTTACTAATAATAATTGTCTCAATAGGCGAACTTGCAGATGCTGATGACCAATCTGAGGAGCACTCATCCTCACTTTGTGCGTTGCCTGATTCCCAACGAGTCCAAGACTCCAGGTAAACACTGAAAATAAACATTTAAACAAGTGATTGTGAGGTAGCCATTGAATGCAACTTTGGCCAGTGTGTAACTATTTTGTCCTAATAATAATGAAGCAACATCTTTACAGGCCTGATGGAGAACTTCCTGGTCATCCACCAGCTGAGGTGTAACGGTGTGCTGGAGGGCATCAGGATTTGTACAAAGGGCTTCCCAAGCAGAATCCCCTATGCTGACTTCAAGCAGAGGTATTCATTCCTTTTTCCAGCAACTTTTAGTTCCACACCTATTAACGCAAAATGACCCACTTTTACAAAACAGGTACAAAGTACTGAATGTCAGCGCAAAATGACCATGAACTTTAAAAAAACAGGTACAAAGTACTGAATGCCAGCGCATGTCCCGATGGCGCGTTCATGGACAACAAGAAAGCCTCTGAGAAGCTTCTTGGGTCCATTGCCGTACCTCATGATGAGTACAAGTTTGGACACACCAAGGTAAACACACTCCCAATCTGGTTTAACATTATCCAGAGAGGATTAAAAGTAGATTTTACGGTTGTTTAGTTGCTCAATGCTCAGTGTTTGTAACATTGTATTCAGGTGTTCTTCAAAGCTGGTCTGCTGGGTGTCCTTGAGGAGATGCGAGATGAAAAGCTGTTTGCTCTGGTCACCATGACTCAGGCTCTCGGACGAGCTTACGTCATGAGGAAGGAGTTTGTCAAGATGATGGTTAGGAGGTAATATGAAAACATCAATTCAATATTAAGTACAATTTGTAAGTAAACGTTGTCATTGCTGTTCAATAAAACAAAAGTAAAATGTCAAATCATTATAATAAAAATAGCAAAAATTGCAGAGGAAGCTTTTGATGACGGTGGTAAGGAAAAACACTCCCCCGCAGATACGGGCTCTAGGACGGGTGGCCATCTGCATTTACCTTCCCGGGGGTTAACAACAATAATACCATCAGCAATAATAACGACAACAACAGAAACAACTATGACACAATAATAACAGCTTTAATAACAGGCTGCAGTCGTATTACATGGAAACCCTCGATCTTCAGCTAAATCATGATCCATTGAAACCACTTTCCACAGAGAGGCCATTTACACCATCCAGTTCAACGTGCGCTCATTCTGCAATGTGAAAAACTGGCCATGGATGGGGCTGTACTTCAAGATCAAGCCTCTACTGCAGAGCGCCGAGACTGAGAAGGAGCTGCAGAACATGAAGGAGAACTATGAGAAGATGAAGACTGACCTGGCTGCTGCCCTGGCCACGAAGAAGACACTGGAAGAGAAACTGGTGGCTGTGGTGCAGGAGAAGAATAACCTTGCACAGGCAGCGTCATCAGTAAGTAGCTACACTTGTACAGGAAATGTTGATAATATTTCATATTGTTTATCTTAAATATTTTTTCGAATGTAGAATGCAGATCAGACCATGGCAGAGAATGTCTGGTGGTCGAACGGCTGTTGGCATCATTGTATAGCTACATGGCTACCAGCACAAAGGCCTGACCCAATTTGTGGGGGAGGTTGAATCTGTATATGCCACTGCTCCTCACCCACGTAATACTATAGTATATTGTTTTGGACGAGGTTGATAGCCTCCAGCTTCTTCCTTGTCCTCACCTCCGCTACCGCCTCCGTACCGTCCAGGCTCTGACAATGATAGAGCCTGCCTTTTTCACCAGCTTGTTCAGTCAGTTAATGTCCCCTGTGTTAATGTACCCCCCCCCCCCCCCCAGGAAGCAGCTGCAAAACAAATCTCATATGTCTCACCCAGAACAAATGCTGCAACAAGTTCCCTCACTTATCTTTTTCATTGACAACCAGGGAGATGAAGCATTGAATGATGCTGAGGAGAGATGTGAGGGTCTTATTAAAAGTAAGATCCAGTTGGAGGCAAAGGTCAAAGAAACGACTGAGAGACTGGAGGACGAGGAGGAGATCAATGCTGAACTGACTGCCAAGAAGAGGAAGCTGGAAGATGAATGCTCTGAGCTCAAGAAGGACATTGATGACCTGGAGCTCACCTTGGCCAAAGTGGAGAAGGAGAAACACGCCACTGAAAACAAGGTTCAACATTATACACTCTAGCCGTCTTATCAAGTTATAGAACAATAATGATCCATTCATGATTACACTCAAGCCGTCTTATCAAGTTATAGAACAATAATGATCCATTCATTCATGTTATTCAGGTGAAGAACCTGACTGAGGAGATGGCCTCTCAGGATGAAGGTCTTGCTAAGCTGACCAAGGAAAAGAAGGCCCTCCAAGAGGCACATCAGCAGACTCTTGATGACCTGCAGGCAGAGGAAGACAAAGTCAACACTCTGACCAAGGCCAAGACCAAGCTGGAGCAGCAAGTTGACGATGTGAGTTCATAAAGTCAATTGGCTGTTTTCAACGTATACGGTATGTTTATTGTGGTACTGAATTATAAGACAAATATATTGTTGTGCAGTTGGAGGGTTCTCTGGAGCAAGAGAAGAAGCTCCGCATGGACCTTGAGAGAGCCAAGAGAAAGCTTGAGGGTGATCTGAAACTGGCCCAGGAATCCATCATGGATCTGGAGAATGACAAGCAGCAGTCTGATGAGAAGATAAAGAAGTAATGTGGACCACAATATGAATAATTGATATGAATAATAAATAATATGAATACAAATAAGAATATGAAATGCCATGGATAAAAACTACCACTAAAATATGATGTACTGTATTCCACAGGAAGGACTTTGAAGTAAGCCAGCTTCTGAGTAAAATTGAGGATGAGCAATCTTTGGGGGCCCAGCTGCAGAAGAAGATCAAAGAACTCCAGGTATTTATTTTATTCATCTTCTTTAAAATCATTGATAATAAGTATGTGAAAATTTGGATTTTAATATGTTAATTTGAAAGGCTCGTATTGAAGAACTGGAGGAGGAGATCGAGGCAGAGCGTGCCGCTCGTGCCAAGGTTGAGAAGCAGAGAGCTGACCTCTCCAGGGAACTTGAAGAGATCAGCGAGAGGCTGGAGGAGGCCGGTGGAGCCACCGCTAGTCAGATCGAGATGAATAAGAAGCGTGAGGCTGAGTTCCAGAAGCTGCGTCGTGACCTCGAAGAGTCCACCCTGCAGCATGAAGCCACTGCTTCTGGTCTCCGTAAGAAACAGGCGGACAGCGTTGCAGAGCTGGGCGAGCAGATCGACAACCTCCAGCGTGTCAAGCAGAAACTGGAGAAGGAGAAGAGTGAATACAAGATGGAGATCGATGACCTGTCCAGCAACATGGAAGCTGTTGCTAAGGCAAAGGTAAAATAGAATGCTTGTGCGTAATTCTTGACAAATATAAGAATGACTAAAACGAGGTAATACATTGTAGGTTACTTCAGTGATTGAATATGTCCAATGTTAATCAACAGGGAAATCTTGAGAAGATGTGCCGAACCCTTGAGGACCAACTCAGTGAAATCAAGGCCAAGAGTGATGAGAATGTTCGCCAGTTAAATGATATTGGAGCTCAGAGAGCAAGACTGTTGACGGAAAATGGTAAATGTTCATTGTAAAGTTTTTATTAAGTTTTATTATTATTATTATTAGCCTGGTAAACCCCTCCCTCCGGATATCTCATTTCCATTTGATATCAGGAGTGAGTCTGGCATGGGGGCCTGTTTGGCTTTTTGTCTGTGGGCTGGATTTGGGCGGGAGTAATACAGTTGACTGACAACCACTTCAGCCAATCAGCAGTTTGTTCCCCTTCAGCCAATCAGCAGTTCGTTTCCCCGACCACCAGACAGGGGGACTTTTGAAAAGGCCATGCCGAAAATAGGTTGCTTTATTCGGATACATACGTGTCACTGCCCGCCCCTGCCGGTTCTCTGAATTTTTATTTTTAAATAGGCTCTGTCATAATTAATTGACCACATATATGAAGTTAAACAACTAAATTCTATCCGAATGATATCTTAAAAGTAAATTCCGTGCCTCAAAAACGACGTTTCGGAAATTTAAAACCGAAATCAAAACAGCGGACAGAATTTCAATGGCCGCCCGTTCAATTTTTGTCGGTTGCACTCGGTTCCATTCGGGTTCACCCGGGTTCCACCTGATTGGCCAACCTCCGCTGTCAATCACAGAACAATGAGCGAGAACGCTGATAGACGAGTCCATTTTATGGACGAGCAAGAAACGCCCATACAGGCGCTCAGGCCAGACTCCTTCCTTCCTGAAATGCAAAGGAGATTTCCGGAAGGGGGGGGGGGGGGTTTACCAGGCTACTACTAGCCTAAATGGTTTGTCAATGGTACTTGAGCAAATTCCATAATAAGAGATAATGCTTTGATCAGCAGTCATCCCAGGAATTTAAGGAATATGTATTCAACAAAGATTATTTAAATGTTTGAAACTAATATTCAAATTTCTAACTAGGTGAGTTTGCTCGTCAACTTGAGGAGAAAGAAGGTCTCGTCTCTCAGCTCACCAGAGGCAAGCAGGCCTTCACCCAACAGATTGAGGAGTTGAAGAGACACGTTGAAGAGGAGGTTAAGGTAAGGAACAGCTTTCTTTTTTTAAATAGGCTTATAGTTGTCTTTTTGTAATTGTATCCAGCTGACATTATTTTGGCATTTTTCTTTTGACAGGCAAAGAATGCCCTTGCCCATGCTGTGCAATCAGCTCGCCATGACTGTGACCTTCTGAGGGAGCAATTTGAGGAGGAGCAGGAGGCCAAGGCCGAGCTGCAGCGTGGAATGTCCAAGGCCAACGCTGAGGTGTGTCAGTGGAGGAGCAAGTATGAGACTGATGCTGTCCAACGCACTGAGGAGCTGGAGGAAGCTAAGTAAGTGATCAGTGTTTTTACAACATCAGGTACCACTCACTATACGAAATATTGCTCACAATAATTTGAATCCATTCAAAACTGATCAACAGGAAGAAGCTCGCCCAGCGTCTTCAGGAAGCTGAGGAGCAAATCGAGGCTGTGAATTCCAAGTGCGCCTCTCTGGAGAAAACCAAACAGAGACTCCAGGGTGAAGTGGAAGACCTCATGATTGATGTGGAGAGGGCCAATGGTTTGGCTGCCAACCTTGACAAGAAACAGAGGAACTTTGATAAGGTGCTTTGACATACATTATTTTACAACAAAATCATTCTTGCCTCCTTAAACTGGGGTACATGACACATTTTGTCACAAATGCTGTGCAGGTCTTGGCAGATTGGAAGCAGAAATGTGAAGAGTGCCAGGCCGAGCTGGAGGGAGCTCAGAAAGAGGCTCGTTCTCTCAGCACTGAGATGTTTAAAATGAAGAATTCCTATGAGGAGTCTCTGGACCACCTGGAGACCATGAAGCGTGAAAACAAGAACCTGCAACGTGAGTTTTATCTTTTAATAACAGTAAAAAAAAGAAAACTTTCAAATGCAAATACAAATACAAAATAGCTGCTGATTGGAAAGTTCCTCATTCATTATTTTCAATCAACTGCAGAGGAGATCTCAGACCTGACTGAACAGATTGGTGAGACTGGAAAGAGCATCCATGAGCTGGAGAAATCCAAGAAACAGACGGAGACAGAGAAGTCAGAGATCCAGACAGCCCTGGAGGAAGCTGAGGTAAATCTTTTAGGTTCTACATGTCTATATTTTAGATTTCTTTCAACACGTTTTATATTCAAACAGTGTAGCAGTATGATCGATGGTACATTAAAAGGTCCTACAACCTTTTGATCCTGTATTTCATTTTAGGGTACTCTGGAGCACGAGGAGTCCAAGATTCTTCGTGTCCAGCTGGAACTCAACCAGATCAAGGGTGAGGTCGACAGAAAGCTGGCAGAGAAGGATGAAGAGATGGAGGGGATCAAGAGGAACAGCCAGAGGGTGATTGACTCCATGCAGAGCACTCTGGACTCTGAGGTCAGGAGCAGAAACGATGCCCTGAGAATCAAGAAGAAGATGGAGGGAGACCTGAACGAGATGGAGGTTCAGCTGAGTCACTCCAACCGCCAGGCTGCTGAGGCCCAGAAGCAGCTGAGGAACGTCCAGGGAACGCTTAAGGTGCAAAACATAGTAGTTAGACACATATTCAAATAATGGAACTGCACTGCACAAGTCACATTCTGATGTTTCTCTTAACGTGATCACCTCAAATGTGATTTATTTTAGGATGCCCAACTGCACCTTGACGATGCTGTCAGAGGCCAAGAAGATGTGAAGGAGCAAGCTGCCATGGTGGAGCGTAGGAATGGCCTCATGGTTTCTGAGATTGATGAGCTGAGAGTGGCTCTGGAACAGACAGAGAGAGGCCGCAAAGTGGCTGAACAAGAACTAGTGGATGCTAGTGAACGCGCTGGCCTGTTGCACTCCCAGGTAAGTCAATGGAAAAACTCTCAATATATTTAACATACAAGTCATGCATACTTGCATTGCTAAACTGAATCTTTATTTTAGAACACAAGCCTTCTGGGCACCAAGAAGAAACTTGAAGCTGACCTGATCCAGGTCCAAGGCGAAGTGGATGACAGTGTTTCAGAAGCAAGGAATGCTGAGGAGAAGGCCAAGAAAGCCATCACTGATGTAAGTTAGGATGACCGCCCCTTATCCAATATACCAGGACAATTAGACAACCTTATGGCATGCTTAATGTAAACATACAATACAATACATTTCGCTCATGGCATGCAGATGTTGAACACCTTTGCAATAGGCTACAACAAAGGATGTATTTTAGAATTAAATACTAAACTTATCTTATTCAAACAGCCATGATGAAGGGAAAAAAGGAACATCACTATTTTCAGTCTTTATATCAGAAATATGTGCTCAGGGAGACAAAGTACATTCTGAACCCAGCATTCCGAGGTGCTGGCTTCAGGTAGATGGTTCAGAATGCTACAGTGCAGACTGAACTGGTACAAGAATCTATTCATTCCATCCTCCATAAAGATATTTACTTAGTTTGTTTCCTTCTGGTCTTATGACACTAGTATCTGTTTATTGCCTGTTTATTATAATGTTAATGAGAGATTTTAATCTACATACCATGTTTGTATATTGTGATTTTCTTGGCAAGTATGTTGTGTGATGCAGCATATTTTTTTCCTTGCGGGTGAATGAAGTATATTTCATCTTATATTATACAAACATTACTTTCCAGGCTGCTATGATGGCCGAGGAGCTTAAAAAGGAGCAGGACACTAGTTCTCACTTGGAGAGGATGAAGAAGAACCTGGAGGTCACAGTCAAGGACCTGCAGCACCGCCTGGACGAGGCTGAGAACCTGGCTATGAAGGGAGGCAAGAAGCAGCTCCAGAAACTGGAGTCTAGGGTAAGATATGTAGTTCACTTCAACCCGGCTTATAGTCAATGAAATAAGAAGACATTATTTCACAGTGCATAATTCAATTGTGAAGGTGCGGGAACTGGAGGGAGAGGTTGAATCTGCACAGAGAGGAGGTACAGACGCTATTAAAGGTGTCCGCAAGTACGAGAGGAGAGTGAAGGAGCTGACATACCAGGTACTGTATATCATGTTCACTTAAATAACCATCATGCCACTGGCTAAATTAATATATTGCATGAACGTAACTAATGTTATATATTCACTCTCACTTCAGACTGAAGAGGACAAGAAGAATGTTGGCAGGCTTCAGGATCTGGTAGACAAACTGCAGATGAAGGTGAAGGGCTACAAGAGGCAGGCTGAGGAAGCGGTAAGACAAATATACATCTTTAGTTGTGGTCGCCATGTGCATAGTGTTGTTGTCATAGTTTAACTAATGGAATAGCCTCGATCTCCAGGCTTTTATTTTCCTTCGCGTTTTGCTCAAAAATAAGAGCCTGGACCCGCCTGTTGACGTTCCTGGAATAGGAAGTGGTTGATTTCCCCAACCAACCAGAGTGCAGTGGGCGTCGCTCCAAATGTTGTGGCGTCAGGGCTCTCAATGCTGCACATTGGGGGGGAGCGTCGGCGGGAGCACAGATCGGTGAACTAATGGGATCCGGCGGCTTCTCTCTCCGGAGATTTTGACGCGCTAGGGCAGCCTACTTATGGAATAACTAAAAAGGAATAATCGGAATCAGTTATGTAATGTCAATACGACCAACAGCAGAGCATTTTTCAGAGTCCATCTTGCTACTTTCCACAAGCGGCACATGGAATCTCTAGCTTGCCATGTTTCTGCAGTATGGCATGCACACAGCGGAACTGCACGGCACTGCACACATGGGCGTTGTGGAAGCTCTGACCTGTTACTGTAACATGGATGTTGAAAGGAAAGGCATGCTGCTCCACAATGCCACATACTGCAGACGCATGCAGGCAGTGTGTTTCAGGCATAATGGTAAAAGTACATTTGCAAAATGGACTAGAGACATTTCTTTCCTATAAGCTGCAATTTATGGCTCGGGGTGCCAAACAAGAACAAGAAAACAGCCATGATTGTGCCGTTCCAATGAGAACCTGTCTGGGCTTGTCGTGTAATTGAGGCATTAAACTGCGGTTACCAGGCTGGTAGTTGTAATAAAGTAGAGGAAGAGAAGAGACGTCAGGTTTCCAGGTTCTATCATTCATTTATTCAGCATCAAGTACAACAGCATAGCAGGAGAACCAGGAGCCCTTTCCTCCACGCAGCCCTTCGGCCGGTGTAGTGTGACCATTCTGAGTTAGATTTCATTCCCCTTTTATAACACAATAGCTTCACATTTGAATACAGACGGTTCATGTGGGGTGGGGGTCAGTGATAGCCTCCACCTGTTGACCAAGCTCTTTGATCAGTGCCTCCATCTGATTAGCAGCTGAATGCCAAGAACCCAGACCAGGTGTCTCCAGGTTAAACAAAAGGCAATGTAAATTGTACTTCACAGCTATGCAGAGTGTCCCTGATTACCTAGGCAAACGCCAGGCTGAGTCTGAGTCAACAACACATTCTTATTCTGACTTTAGTACAATAACTCCTATCTGATTTTACTTGCACAGTCATAAGCAATAAGCAATAAGGGCCAATATACCATAGGCTCACTCATAAACATGCTGCATGGGCCACTGTATTAGCCACAAACACATTACAATTGCCTGAAATTGTCTTGTTTCGACTATATCATTGTAAGATTCTCTTTTCAAATATTGAGGCTTTGAACCATCTCTATCATATTGTAGGAGGAAGCAGCCAACGTTCACCTGTCCAAGTGCAGAAAGGTTCAGAATGAGCTGGAGGAGGCTGAAGAGCGTGCTGACATCGCTGAAGGCCAGGTCAACAAGATGAGAGCTAAAAGTCGTGACTCCAAGGTAATACATGTTCAAGGTTGACTGACTATCTTTAAATAAGATTGTAACAATCTGCCTTTTAATCTGAAAGGATAATTACTACTAAAAAGGAAAAACAACGAGATCGGTGGGTGTTTTAACTGATACGATTTTTTATATAGAAGCCTTTGTATAAATTGACAGAACACAAGGTGTTTAAATCAAATAATATCACTTTGAAGTTACTTCTGTCCCTGTTACTCTCCCTGATAAATAAAATAAACAAGGAAACAAACAAATAAATCAAAAACAAACAACAATCACTTTAACTGCCCCTCCCACCCAAACAAATCCCACTGTCACTTGTAACCCGGCGGGTCACAATGTAAGATACAAACAATAAACAAGTGCACACGGCGTTTAAGAGTCTGTCATGCACGCACGCTGCTTAAATAAATAAATAAATAGTCCCGCGACCGCTCTCTTCGGATCGCGCACCCGCGACGCAACAGTTCCTTTAATCCTTTTACTCCAAATGAAAAGAAAAGTCTTCTCCGCCCGATGCGGCCCAAATAATAACTAGATAACGGGGTACCCCTCTAATCTGTATTCCAACACGAGCAGAACGCTCGGGTTGATCTCACCGGTTTCGGCTGTCGGCTCCAATCCCGACCGGCGTCACACCACCACGGCGCTCGGATCCCACGGCCCGACAGAAACGGCAGGTTCCTATCCGCTGGGCTCGAACGTCTTTTAACCTTGGCTGCAGCTTAATGTCACATTTAAACGTACTAAATGGTAAACTGGCGCTTCAAGGTCTCTCCTTTCTTCCTCCGTTCAACCTGGCACAAACGGTTTGGTTCGTTCAACCCCTCTGTTGTGTACCACACCCTGTATTAATAACCTCGGGTGGCACTAATGATTCAATTATCCCCCCCAATCAGACCCATTACAGCTCACGTGAATAGGACAAGTTCATATTTTCTCATGGCTTCAAACATGTTACATATAGTATCTTTTACAAATATAATAACATGCACAGGTCGAGTGGAATACTAATAATAATAATGTGCAATTGTCACAGTCCCCCCCCCCCAAGCTGGAAGCTAATTTTCAAGTCCTACCAAAGTAGGGTTTGAGGTTGACCACATTAAGCGTATCCACTTTGTCACTATCTTTCCATTTCACTCTGTAATTTATGGGGCCTGTCTGACTCGTCACTATAGCTGGACCTGACCATTTTGGCGCAAGCTTCGACGAGTATGCATCAGATGCTTTGGAGAGCGGATGTGTCCTCACCCAGACCAAATCGCTCGGCTGGAACTGTACATGTTTCCGCCGGGCATTATAATACTTGGCTTGTCTGGCTTGAGACACACCCACCCTTCGTTTGACCTCTTTGACCATGGCCTGCTGTCTTTCTAGGAGATTGTATGAGGGTTGTGAGGGCATTGGTGGAGATGCTAACATACGCTCCAAGGGTCCGTACAACCCACGGCCCATGGACATTTCAGCAGGTGTATGGCCAGTGGTCTCATGCATTGCAGTGTTGATGGCGTATCGGAACTCGGGCAACCATTGATCCCACTTGTTGTGCTGGTCTCCCACGAATGATGCGATCATAGTCTTGATGGTCCGGTTTGCCCTCTCCGTGAGGTTGGCCTGGGGGTGGTAGCTGGTGGTGAACTTGTGTACCACACCCCAGGTCTTGCAGAGATCGTCAAAGACATTTCCGGTTAGTTGTGGTCCGCGATCCGAGATCAGGTACTTAGGGACCCCCCATCGAGTGAATATTTCATCTTTAAGGATCGCACTAAGCCTCGGGGCTTTACCATCTCTCAGCGGAAACATTTCCACCCATTTGGTGTAGTAGTCGATGGTGACCAACAACATGGTGTTTCCCTTTTTGCTCCTCGGGAACGGCCCCATCAGGTCGATCCCGAGGGCCTCTCCTGGCTGGCTTATCTGGGTGGACTGCAACATACCGGATGGTTTTTGATTCTCTGGCTTGTACTGCTGGCAAACTTGACACTTCTTAACATAGTCCCACACCTCTCGGCGGACCGTCGGCCACCAGGCCACCTCGAGAACTCGAAGTAGGGTCTTTAGTCTTCCTAGATGCCCACTCATGGGGCGGTCATGGAAGTACTCCAGGAAACATTGGACAAGGCTCTCGGGCACCACCACCTGATACTTCAGTCCGATGTCCCTGGTTGGTTGCCTCCGATACAATATTCCCTGAATCTCCTCGAAGCCTATCCGATCGGTCCGCTGGTCCGACAGGTTGAGATTCTCCAGAAGATCTCTGACCTTAGGATCCGCGCTCTGCGCTTTTGCTAGATCATCTAGCGTTGTGGGTAGTTCCGAGTTGCCAGACACTGCCACTACTGTACACACTGCCTGCTGCCCAGTTGGAGTCACCGCCCGAGATAAGGCGTCGGGGACGATGTTCAGGTGACCCTTCCTGTAGTATATGTTGAATTGGAACTCTTGAAGGCGTATTGTCCAGCGAGTGAGTCTAGACGAGGACTTAGGGTTCTTGAATGCCCAAGTGAGGGCAGCATGGTCGGTGTACACGTCGAACTCCACTCCTTCAAGGAAGTGTTTCCACTTTTCCACCGCCCACACGACCGCAAGACACTCTCTCTCGGATGTAGAGTAGTTGCATTCGGCTCCTCTGAGTCCCCGAGAGGCATAAGCAATCACCTTCTCTAAGCCGCCCACCTGCTGGGTCAGTACGGCTCCCAACCCGACACTACTGGCATCAGTATGCACCTGGAACGGTAGTGACATATCGGGCTGGACCAACACAGGCGCCTCCACTAGAGTCTGCTTCAACTTTTCAAAGTTTGTCTGGCATTCCTCCGTCCAATTCCACTTCACCCCCTTCCGCTTCAAGTGATTTAACGGCGCGGCCAGGTCTGCGAAGTGAGGCATGAATTTGAAATACCAGCCCGCCATTCCGAGAAATCTCTGCAGTGACTTCAAGTCATGGGGAGCTGGATAGTTCATAACGGCAACGGTTTTGTCTGGGTCCGTCTCGACCCCCTGGGCAGAAACGATATGCCCCAGAAACTTCAGCTGCTCTCGGTAGAAGTGACATTTCTCAAGATTCAGGGTGAGGTTGGCGACATGAAGCTTGGCGAACACAGCATCAAGATCTCTCATATGCTGCTCGGGACTTGGAGAGAAGACGATAATGTCGTCGATGTAGACGAAACAGCACCTTGCCTTGAGATCACCGAGCACTCTCTCCATCAATCTCTGGAAAGTAGCCCCAGCATTTTTCAGTCCAAAGGGCATGGTTCTGAATTGATACAGTCCGATGGGTGTTATGACTGCGGTCTTGTGTTTGCTCTCCTTATCCATAGCAACCTGCCAGTATCCTGCCTTCAGATCCAGGGTGCTAAACTGGCATGCTCCATGCATTGATTCCAAGATGTCGTGTATCAGAGGCATGGGGTAGGCATCCAGATTAGTTTTGGAGTTGAGTCCTTTATAGTTCACACAGAACCGGTTACTCCCGTCCGGCTTCTTGACCAACACCACCGGTGCGGCCCAGGAAGAGTCAGAGGGTTCCAAGATCCCCTTGGTGAGCATCCCCTGTACCTCATCCACGATGATTTGGCGTTTGTACGGTGAGACTCGGTAGGCTCTACATCGCACCGGCATTTCATCCGTGGTGTGCACCTTATGGGTGGCAACATTGGTCTTACCTAGTTGTCCCGAGCACACAGACGGCCATCTCTCGAAGAGACATTCCACCTCGGGTGGAACATTTCGGACACGGTGTAATGGCGGGACACCAACACTGCCCATCAATGGCGACACCGGCACAGCGAGATAGAGTTTTGCCGAGGACAGGGCGGGTGAGGCCTGTGAGGCAAAGGGATAGTGTGTGTAGCCCTCAGGACCCCACACTCCGTAAGTCTTTTCGCCAAAGTTGAGGACAGTTTTGGTCTTCAGGCAGAAGTCAAGGCCCAGCATCAAAGGGAAGGTGAGATTGTGGTCGTCTAGGACGAATGTTTCCACAGACCACATATGACCATGCCAGTCGTAGATCAAACCCACCTTCCCCACCGCTTGGTGCTCCTTTCCATCCGCCAGGATGAACTTCCGGTCATCACACTTCCTCAGATGTTCCCCCACTCGGGATAACCGCTGCCAGTTGCTTCTCCTCATCAGGGTGTATGAACAGCCTGTGTCCATCACCGCTTCAAACTCCACGCCTCTGGTGGAAATAGGCACAACTAATAGGTTCATCCACTCCTCTTTGTCAGGTTGCCCCAGTTTGACATCCATGCGTGCCATCTGAGCTCCTTTCCCTGTCGGCGTTTTGACTCCTCTGTCACCGCCTTGTTTGACTCCCTTGTCTCCGCCCTGTTTGCCTCCCTTGTCTCCGCCTTGTTGATTTACCTTCTTCCAGTAGGCGCTGGAGGAAGAACAATCCTTTTCCACCTGGGACCCAACCTTCACCAGTTGATCCACCGTCTGAACGTGTCCGCGCAGGCACCCAGCAATCCTCGGATTACAGTTGTTGAGAATCTTCCTCACCAATTCACTTTCAGTGATTTCCGGCTTCCACTTCAGACAGAGCGCACGGTAGTCATAGGCAAAGTCTCGTAGACTTTGGGCGGGAAGTTGCAGCATGTCACGCAGCTTCTCTTCCACTTCCGATTGATAATCGGTAGGCAAGAACGCGACAAGAAACGCTTCCTTAAACTCTGCCCAAGACTTACACTTCTGCCTCTCGGATGTCCACCAACTCCTGGCGGACCCCTCAAGGACACTCGAAAGCGTCCCCATGAGCTCCACATCTGACATGGGCCTAACGGAGAAGAAGTTCTCACATTGCTCCACAAAGTACATGATATCCGAAATCTCCTTAGATCCGTCATACTTAGGGAATTCCATCCTGATGGCGGGTTTAGAGTATCGGTAGGCACTGGCGGGCTGAACAGGTGGTGCACTAACGGACTGGTCAGTAGCTGCAACGGGGTGCTGCCCCCCAGATGGCGTGATGGATTGACTGGAAGAAACGAGGGTGGGCAGGTCATGAGAGGCCATAGTGGGAGCTACCTGAAGTGCACTGACGGGCTGACTGGCTGGTACAGGGACGGATGGACCCTGCGAGGCACCCGTGGGCGGTACCTGAGGTGTACTGGTGGACTGTCGGTAAGGAGTACTTGTGGGGTGACGGCGAGGTGTATGTGTTCCATAGAAACTAAATTCTGGGCGAGGTGAAACATGGGCCCTTCTGAGGTGAGCGGTACTTGCTCTTTTTATTTTCGAGACCTCATTATTCCATTTCTCATCCCTCCTCTGTAAACACTCAACAACCCCTTGCTCTAACTGTTTGACTGTGTTCCTCACAAGCACCTCCATCTCGCCCATCCTACGATCCATGTACTCCCTCAGAACCTCTTCCCGGTTAATAGTACTCTCGCTCGCTTTCTCGAACTCACCCAGCACATGCTCCACATGACCTTCCAAGGTCCGAATCTTGTCCTTAATCATGGCCAAGTCCCGCTGTATTGGACCCGGGCCCTCAATTTCCTCCTCTTCGTCCTCCTCATCCTCGTCTTCCTCATCAGAGATGTACAAAGAGCTAATGAGTGACGTGATTTCACCTACAGGATTACGGTGACGTTCAAATGATTGGCGATCTGGAATATTAACTTCCTCCTCGCCCTGAACAGCCTCCTCTACTATCTGTGCTAGCTGTTCTGGGTTTTCCCCACTTTGTGCCATTGTTTTTTTCAGAAGTTTTTTTTTTACAGTATATTATAAAATGTTACCTTTTTTTTTGCTTCTAAATCAATTCTCAAATACTGGCTTTCAGTGTCTACTTTAAAACCCACGATCCCCGTACGGGCCACCACATGTAACAATCTGCCTTTTAATCTGAAAGGATAATTACTACTAAAAAGGAAAAACAACGAGATCGGTGGGTGTTTTAACTGATACGATTTTTTATATAGAAGCCTTTGTATAAATTGACAGAACACAAGGTGTTTAAATCAAATAATATCACTTTGAAGTTACTTCTGTCCCTGTTACTCTCCCTGATAAATAAAATAAACAAGGAAACAAACAAATAAATCAAAAACAAACAACAATCACTTTAACTGCCCCTCCCACCCAAACAAATCCCACTGTCACTTGTAACCCGGCGGGTCACAATGTAAGATACAAACAATAAACAAGTGCACACGGCGTTGAGGAAGGTCTGGAGCTCTCTGCTGGAACTGTTGCCCCCGCGACCCGACTCCGGATAAGCGGTTGAAGATGGATGGATGGAGATGGACACGGCGTTTAAGAGTCTGTCATGCACGCACGCTGCTTAAATAAATAAATAAATAGTCCCGCGACCGCTCTCTTCGGATCGCGCACCCGCGACGCAACAGTTCCTTTAATCCTTTTACTCCAAATGAAAAGAAAAGTCTTCTCCGCCCGATGCGGCCCAAATAATAACTAGATAACGGGGTACCCCTCTAATCTGTATTCCAACACGAGCAGAACGCTCGGGTTGATCTCACCGGTTTCGGCTGTCGGCTCCAATCCCGACCGGCGTCACACCACCACGGCGCTCGGATCCCACGGCCCGACAGAAACGGCAGGTTCCTATCCGCTGGGCTCGAACGTCTTTTAACCTTGGCTGCAGCTTAATGTCACATTTAAACGTACTAAATGGTAAACTGGCGCTTCAAGGTCTCTCCTTTCTTCCTCCGTTCAACCTGGCACAAACGGTTTGGTTCGTTCAACCCCTCTGTTGTGTACCACACCCTGTATTAATAACCTCGGGTGGCACTAATGATTCAATTATCCCCCCCAATCAGACCCATTACAGCTCACGTGAATAGGACAAGTTCATATTTTCTCATGGCTTCAAACATGTTACATATAGTATCTTTTACAAATATAATAACATGCACAGGTCGAGTGGAATACTAATAATAATAATGTGCAATTGTCACAAGATTCAACTGAAAATGTATGTTGAATATACAATTATATTCTTTACTGTTGTTACAGGGAAAAGAAGCTGCTGAATAAGTTCTCCAATTCAAGTCACCTTACAAAGTCATAAAATATGACCCATTGTATTATAATGTAATACACTGTACAAAGTCATAAAATATGACCCATTGTATTATAATGTAATAAAGGTGCATGGTTACAATTTTTTTTGTTGTTGTTTCTTGTATTCATTACTTTGTCTTGTCAATACTTTTTGTTGTGTCCACTATACCATTTTATAAACACAAACAAATGAATATGTATATTATCATATGAATTATGATGTTTAAAGCTGGTCAAAACTGAATCCATTCTTTTTTGGTACAGAATTAACCTCTGTAAGGCCAAAGACTTCACAGTCAAAGTGGGTGACAAAGTTATCACAAGGAAAGAAGAAACTACCTACCTGAGTTGTAAAGAAGATCAAGATTTTTGAGCAGGATCTCCTTGTTGGTCAGTAGGAATACACTGAGGGCACTAGCTGGAGCACTCATCCAATGTCATTTTGACTATAAGCATGTACGTCATGGTAGTGTAATCCCCACCTGTACCCTGCTCCTGTGTATACGGTGGACACTTCGCTCTAGGTCCGTGAAGAGTTTTCGATGTACAATGACCACACAACACATCAGACGACACAATATGCTTTGGTTGGGTAACCACTTGGCACCCTTTTAGTGTTTTTAGCAATTGCAGTAGTGCACATGAAATTACAATATTAAACAATGGTACATTAGCCGGCATAAATGAACAATATTTGTTTTCTCCCGCCGTAGAGATGGTGACATTACATTAAGACAGGGGTTCTCAAACTGTTTAATACCACAACCCCATATTTTGAGGGATTTATTTTGGCGACCCCATCACCTCCCCCCCATTATTAATAATGATAATAATTATTATTATCATTATTGTTATTACTACAATTATTTGAAAACTCTAGTTACTAGTTACTTTGTAGATTTAGATTATTATAACAAAACTTATCACTTCACCCCTATATACATTTTGTCCATTCGAAAATAGGCGATCTACAAGCTCACAGATCTTGTAGATCTGCTATTTTCAAAAGGTGTCATACATTTGAAAACTTGTGAAATGGGACATTCTGCATAATGAGTATAGCCTACTTTCTAGTTTTTGTACTTTTACTTAAGTACATTTTCATTCCGGACTTTTACTTGTAACAGAGTATTTCTAGATTTTCTACATTGCAGTTGATACTTTTACTTGAGTAAAAAATGTGAACGCTTTTTCCACTGACTGTATGTCCATGTCCAACCACAAGTTTATTGCCAGGGACCACCATATAATATTTGTGGTGTTAAAATGTTTGCAAAAACATTCCAAGTTTTTCACATTTTGTCAAAAGTTTTTGAAAATAGCAGATCTACAAGCTCACAACGCGTCATGATGCGACACGTTGTGAGCTTTTAGATCGGATATTTTCATAAGCTGATGTAGGCTATATAGGGTTAAAGTGGTTGAACTGCTGGGGGCCCCCTGGAACACTCCCAAGGACCCCTGACAGTGATGCACTGGACGTACGCACAAATGTCTTATGTTGTAGTAGTAGGAGGTCACTCACTGTATCTATCTACGTTATCGTTTAATGTTCTCTCATGTAACACACACACTCACATTGGATAATATGTTATCCAATTCATTCTTGTTTTTCCTTTGCTGGTATAACGCACTGACTTTTGTATTATATTGTGCTTTTTTTTTTCTTTCTAAGAACCTTAACTAACGTCCATAAATATATCATGCACAGCATTGCTGCTATGCTCACACACCTTTTATATCTTATCTCAGGTACTAGTGTAAATATGTAGATCCATTTTTTTTTAAATCTCCTTTTCCACTTGCCCCCCTCCCCTCTTCTTCCCCACCTTCTTCTTTCTATGGAAATAACGTTACGATGGGAATTTCACCCACTTTTTTGCTTCTGTAAGCCTGTGATGTGATGTGACAATAAACCTGATTCTGATTCTGATTCTGAAAATGTGATGAGTTTTAGTCTGGCAGAATAAGGATAACGACAAAACGAGTGCCTTCATTTGTGACAGGTAAATGCGTGTAAAAACAGCTCAGTCAGTAATCCTCCTACTCTAATTGACGGCCAAACTCATGGAGGCTAAACAACTGTATGAAAGCACTCTCCAAGCACACACATGGCCTAACTAACTCCACATTTCTCCCCAAATTCTGCCTGTAACACCAGCTGCTTCAAATACCGTTACTCTACTTGCACGATGTACAATTAATATGAAACGCATTATGCCCCAATACTATGCAAATCACTTCGCCAGCTCGCAATTTACTTCCGGATGGTTCGTTTCACCAAACTGAGCACCTTTGCCACATCAGTCAAACGGGAAAGAAACAAGCGCTGCCGTGGTCTATGCAAACGAGCCCAAATGCGCTTCCAAATAAGACCAAAATCGATTATACAAAAGGCAGACCTGGCAACGCAGGCTACGCCAATCATGTGACAGAGATCCACAAGCTATGGGGCAGAGACGCCATGTGCCATACCGTATCTTAGCAACAACGAAAGCGCTCATACTCATTGGTCGTGTCATCCTGAGGCCAGTTTCCAGACAATGGCATGGCATCGCAGAGAGCTTGCTTGCTGTCGCCACTCGCCATTACAGGCAGACGGCAGACGCAGCAACAACAGGGCTCAGTGAGAGTAGGGCGAGCTGAGCTGGACAGTACAATCACCCTCATTTCTCTAATATATCGCCCTGTCATTCATATTGTCAAGACTTTTATGTCACTGCAGCCTGCTACTAATATAACCAATGTTTATGTCCACTACTGTGATAGCGTTCGTTGTATTTGAGTGATTAGTGGCTAACGCACTTTTACCGTAGCATGTAGCTAACGCTAACGTGGTTGTCGTGGCTGACGCAGATGTGAAATCACGTTGTCAACAATGACAGTTAGTGTGGTGAATGTTACTATTCCTGCTCAGTTAGTCCATTGTAGATGGTGCGCCCACATAAGCCCTAAATCGCCGTTAGTTGGGTTACATGACTATTAAAGCACTTTGAGCTGCATTTCATGTCATGAAAGGTGCTATACAAATAAAGTTTATTATTATTAGCCAAGCGCGGCTAACGCTAATGCACTTTCACCGTTAGCATGTAGCTAACGTGGTCAACGTGGCCTGATATACTTGTATTCTGTTGCTGCTGGTTGTTGCTAATAGTGTCTAAAGCATGTACAGTGGTAGCCAGTTGAGATCATCACATTGGGTACCCACTAGATCAGTACCTCTCAGGTACCCATCAAAGCCACACCCCTCTGGGGGGGTGGTTTTGCCTTGGAGGGAGGAGTTTAGCATTATTTTTTTCCCCACCGTGCAATACAGTAAGTGGGCAGTAGATGGCAGGGCCGAGCAACTATTGGTTGTGGTTTACCTACTAGTCTACTTGTTCTACTGTAGAAGCCTACTATAGCAGTAATTATACTTTAAATAGTGTAATTTCTATGAGGTGTCCATAACACCATACAGACAATTTAGGCTATTCTAAACCAAGTCCTATTTGCACTGCATTTTTTCTTGTTAAAGAGACAATTTAAAAAACACGTGTGTGTAAAGGGTTTACACACACATTTCAATTTGTATTTAAAGTGAAATATCCCTTTAACTATATTCTACAGTTTAACCCAGTGATTCTCAACCTTTTTCATTTCAATTTCATTACAGTATGTATTTCATATCTATTGCTTTATTTAGGCATTTTGTATCACAATATATATATTTTCTTTTAATAAGGGTAATAATAATAATAATAATAATAATAATAATAATAATAATAATATCTATCTATAGGCATCTCACTTCAGCTGAAACAGTGAAGTGTTACTTGAGTAAAAGTACAAAAGTATTGGCATTAAAATATACTTAAAGTACCAAAAGTAAAAGTACTAAAATGTTTGAAAATAGTCAATCTACAAGCTTGTAGATTGGCTATTTTCAAATGGTATAAAATAGGGCTAAAGTGGTTAATGTTTATGTTTTATAATATAATCATTTATATCTGCAAAGTAACTAAAGTTTTCAAACAATTGTAGTGGAGTAAAAGTACAATATTTGAACTCTGATCTCACTCTTGGAAGTCAGTCTCACTAGGATAAGGATAATTCCTTTTAACAGGTCGTTCATGAAAGTCCTTGCGGTCTTGTTTCCAATGAGAACCTGTGAACCATATGCTGAGATAGCCTGGAATCGAACCTGGGGCAACCAGGGCCTCTGGTTCCCTAGGTGGGCTCACTAACCACTCAGCTATGGCCGCCCCTGATCGACCACTAACCACTGCACTAGTGGTGTGTGTGTGTGTGTGTGTGTGTGTGTGTGTGTGTGTGTGTGTGTGTGTGTGTGTGTGTGTGTGTGTGTGTGTGTGTGTGTGTGTGTGTGTGTGTGTGTGTGTGTGTGTGTGTGTGTGTGTGTGTGTGTGTGTGTTCTTTGGCTATTCAAAAATAGCAACTCAAACTACAAGCTCATAGCGTGCCACACTATGACTTTTTGAAAAATAATCTGAAAATGTATGCAAATCTTTTAATCTATATACACATTATAAAATCAAATCTTTGCTTTTGGGGGTCCCTGGAACAAGATATATTGAGTCTTTGACTGTGAGGTGGGTGTCGTTAGCCCGCCAGACAGCCAATACACTATGCATTCAGCAGAGGGACCCTCGCCTATAGTGATGCAAATGTCTTCATGGGCATGGGATGCCAGGGTTGGGGGCCAGGGTTGGGGGTTGGGGGTACTTTATTTTCCAGGGAAGGCTAGATTTTCCAGCGTAAGACAACGATTGTAATTTAGCCTTCTTTAGCTTTTGCAAAGTAGAAATACTCTGTTACAAGTAAAAATCAGGAAATAAAAATAAATACTTGAGTTAAAGTACAAAAGTATTGGTATCAAAATGTACTGGTAAAGAACTCTACAGAATGGGAAAACAGTGCGTGTGTGTGTGTGTGTGTGTGTGTGTGTGTGTGTGTGTGTGTGTGTGTGTGTGTGTGTGTGTGTGTGTGTGTGTGTGTGTGTGTGTCTGTCTCTCTCTCTCTCTCTTCTAACAATCGAATAATAAAGTGAAAATCCCCCCCTCTCTCTCTGTCTTCTTGTTTTTCTCTCACTGTATCTCTGTATTTCTCTCTCACACAGACAGTAGAGTTCTCAACGGGCCTGAAAATTAAAGCCCGGCTCTAACTGGGCCCGACTGCGAATAATAATGTGGTTACTGTGAAGATATGAACCCAACTCAGTTTAATTTGTGGGAGAATTCGATAAAGGAGGACTCACAGCTAATTTAGAAGCAAGGAAAATTGACATTTGATGCGTATTGACTGTTTACTACTATAGTTACTTTACTGTGTGTGTGTGTGTGTGTGTGTGTGTGTGTGTGTGTGTGTGTGTGTGTGTGTGTGTGTGTGTGTGTGTGTGTGTGACTTCAGCCCTAAATATATTTCAGCCGATTGAAAATAGCAGATCTACAAGCTCACAGTGAGTTTGTAGATTGTAGATAAATGTGGAAGGAGATATAGTCACTGTGATGCTGCTCAGTGTGAACGCGCCACCCTGTGGCTGAATGGCCACACTACATGTTGAAATTAGATACAATACATCTGGGGGGCGTGTCTGAGAATCTGGGGGTGTGGCCGAAAAAGGTACCTGTGTGTGAAAAAGGTACTGTTTTGAAAATGGTGAAGAAACCAACTGGCTACCACTGTATGTGAATGCTTATGTCCATTACTGTGTTGGCGTTAGTTGGGTTCAAGGATTATTAGCCAAGAGCTGCCTATAATGGGCCGTTAGCGTGTAACTAAGCCAAGGCACTCAAACGGCTATGTTAAACATCTTATCAACAACCTGTATGAGTGGTCAATGTCATCAATGCTAACATTAGCCCGTTGAACAGTGTTATTTTGGTGTATTTTGTGGGTTTTTGTGACACAATGTCACGTCCAAGGTCCAAATGATCACCAGCCTTGGAGAGACACAGTGCGGCTGCAGAGTTCATGTGCAACCTCTAATAAGTCAACATGTTGAAAAATCTTTAGAAAACAGCTGATCTACAAGCTCACAACAACTCGCAAAGCCACGCGTTGTGAGCGTGTACACCGGCTATTTTAAAATAGCCAAAGTATATAGGGATACAGTGGTTAATGCAGGTTTTGTAATAATTATATACATCTACAGTTTACAAAAGGACAATATTTGCCTCTGAGATGTAGTCGAGTAGAAGTACAAGTACTGAAAATTTAAGATAATCCAGTAAAGTTAAAACCCCTCAAATTTGTACAGTACTTGAGTACAAACAAATGTACATTATCTATCCATCTATGTATCCATCAGCATAAAACGAAACGAATATTCTATCTATCTATCTATCTATCTATCTATCTATCTATCTATCTAACTATATCTATCTATATCTAGCCTGTCTGTCTCTCTGTGAACACATTACTTAATAAGATGTATGATGATTCATTATATTATTCTATGATTATTAGATAATGATTATACGTGCCCCATGATTATTATAAGATCATATATCTTAATCAAATATAATAATCATATGATATAGAGCTGAGGCCGCGCGCAGCGCGGCCGAAGTTCTAGTCTTTATTATAGGCTAAACCTAAGGGAAATATGTTCCCTAGTGTCCAGGTTTGTTCATCTTCTTACACATGCTACACATACGTGCAATGGTTCAATTTGATATTTTGTTGTTAAAACAAAAAGGTTTTTGTGAAAATGTTAAAGCTCTAATCTCTGATAATCATTGCCATAGAGTGTTTGTTCAGTAACAGGGATCTATCTGTATCTCCAGCGGTTTAATAAACTGAAAATATGTTTTTAGGTTGACAATTTCATCCCATCAGGAGAGAGTATCCTGATTTGATGTAGGCCTACTCAGTGGTGGAAAAAGTACTCAAATGTTTTACTTAAGTAAAAGTATCAATACTGCACTGCAGAAGTACTCTGTTACAAGTAAAAGTCCGGAATTCTAAATTTACTTGAGTAAAAGTACAGAAGTATTGGCATCAAAATGTACTTAAAGTACAAAAAGTAAAAGTACAAAAATGTTTGAAAATAGCCGATCTACAAGCTTGTATCATAATTTATATCTGAAAAGTAACTAGTAACTAAAGTTTCCAAGTAATTGTAGTGGAGTAAAAGTACAATATTTGCCTCTGAGATGTAGTGGAGTAGAAGTAAAAGTATTGGAAATTGGAAATACTCAAGTAAAGTACAAATATCTCAAAATTGTACTTAAGTACAGTACTTAAGTAAATGTACTTAGTTACTTTCCACCACTGGATTTGACAGATTCTATTTTTCATGAATGTATTTTGTATTTATATGCCATGTATTTATTGTTGGTGTGCCATGATCGCTTTTGTTAAATACATGATTGAGTATTGAGGCAGAATTGTTTGTTGCACTCAACTGTAGAAGAACAACAGTGGTAACAGTTAGATCCATGGTTGTTTACAATGCATGTTAAAATAAAAGTTGTTTAAGTACAGAATTCAGCTTGATCTATAGTATATGAGGATGGCGCTCACCATAAATAGCTGATCTCCAAGCTCACAATGCGTTGTGATGTGTTGTGAGCTTTGAGATCCATTGCCAGCTGTTCTTATCAATGATGGACAAAACCTCCTAACTCCACTTGCACTGGATTTGGGTAAAGTGGTGATAATATAATGACAAATGCAAGTATCTGATAATATATAAAGTCACAATACCAAGTTTGATGAGGCAGTATTGCTTTGTTTTAAAAAATATAAGGTTTTCTTCATTTTCTGGAGAATTGATATTTTGTTTTTCATTTCCTGAACAATTACCATTTTGGATTTAGCTGGTTCCGGCCGAACAGCAGAGATATGAAAAATCAAACACATCCGTCTTGATCACATGACTAATAGAGATCATGTGTACCGATTTGCGTGACATTTGGATAAAATCGGAAGGAGTAATATAAAGAAATATGTTTTACATAAGTCGGCCTCCTGGTGGCGCTATAAAAGGCAGAAGTAAAAAATGCAAGGCAAAGGTTTTCTCTTGACCTCTAGTGAGTGTGCATACAAAGTTTTACACAGATCGGTGCAGTTATAGGTAAAAACATGAATCAGCCTGTTATAGCGCCACCATGAGGCTGATTTGAAAAGTTTCAAATGGTATTTCTTCCTTGGCCTAATGGGAATGTGCGTGCAAAATTTCACGGAAATTGCATGCTGTGTTCATGATTTGAGGCATTTTGTTGAAAACGAAGCACTCCTGCAAACTTTGGAAGACATTTTTAGCCAATCAGGATGGAATATGAAAAATCTGAAAGACCAGTTTCGTTTAATGACTTTAAAGATACTGTGTACTGATTTGCGTGATTTTTGGACAAAATCTGTAGGAGTACTGTCAAAAAATATGTTTTGCATAAATCGGCCTCCTGGTGGCGCTATAAAAGGCCCATGAGAAATATTTGGGGCAGAGGTTCTGAATTGGCATCCAGGGAGTGTGTGTGCACAGTTTCGCTGTGATCAAGCCAACGGTGCCGGAGATTAGCTGGTCACAGACGGACGGACACACGGACACAAGGACGGACGGACGGACGGACAGGGGGAAAAACATACTCTCTCGCCATGCCTTTCGGCCTGGCGGAGACAATTAGTAGAGAGAGGGATCCTTTGAATGTTGTGCCCTTGCGTGCGCCCTGGCCGTCGCCAGACATCCATTGCAGGCGCGCGCGCCGCGGCGCTCTAACAAACCAAGTTGGCATTGCGGGTGGTTTTAGATGGCACTATGCACTTTCCCAAACGTGTGTCAAAATAGCAATTTTGGGGATAATGCAACAACACGCCCACGGCCACACCTCCAGCCGCAAATAGTGGAGTCGGCATAATGAATAGCGGGTGTTCTGCCCCCCTACATTGTAGTGGTCATGTTTAGTTAATTGTGTGAAACAGCACCACTCTGTGGTAATAATGTGTAGGGTTTCCTATTTTCTTGATTGGCAAGTGACTGCAATTGAGGTACAATATACTACACCTGTGCTGCACAATCAAGGTGCAATAAACTACACCTGTGCTGCACAATCAAGGTAAAATATACTACACCTTTGCTGCCTACAGTCAGTAGTCAAAGTCTCCAGCTCCAGTGTACATGTTGTTTGTCTCCCCTCTTGCTAAAAGCAACGTCTGTGAGTAACTTGGATGTTTGATTACGTGATATTAGGTTATTTTATGTGTTACTGTATGTTGTGTTTGCATTTATACAAATATATTTTACAGCAGCTAAAGGTATATCTGTCTGTAGATTAGCTCTGTTTGTCACATGCTTTCTGTATTGAACAGTAATTTGGAAATGTCTGTAGGCCTATTGTTGTTGCAGTTTCACAAAAAAAGTACCAGTAAACTTCATAAAGACAACGCCTTCTCCGTGGAGTTTGTTGGGAAATGTTTAGCTGGTGGGCTAGCTGGCATCTGCAGTTAGTGAGGCCTACACAGCGGGTATAGCGGGCGCAAAATAGCGTTTAGGGACAGTGCCAGCTCCCTTATCCATGCGCGTCAATCCCGGGGGGGACGGGGGGGTTTTGTCCCCCCCTAGCTTCAGATTGGACCCCCCCAAGTCAGATTGGACCCCCCCCAAGTAATTTAGGATAATTAAAAAATACTTTTTTAATTTAAGTTAATAGAATCCGAACCCGCTTTTGAAATCATGACATGCACTAATAAACACTAATTTATCCCCCCCCCCCGTGTAAATCCCAAAATGGTTTGATCCACAGCGCCGCATTCTCGAAATTCCTCCTCACTGCACGGTGAAAACACTCGCCCCAAAACACACTCACCCCTATTTTTTTCGCCGGCCGAGGCCGCCAGATATACCCGGGGCGAGTGTGTTTTGGGACGATGCGTTCTTGTATTGTATCTATCGGCCACACAGCAACATCCAACATGTGGTTTTTCACCGGGTTTGATTACGTTTTGGGGAGAGAGCTCAACAACATAACGAGACACGAGAGGATACAAGAGCTATCTGTGCTAGCTGCAAAGTGTGCAGATTTAAGCAAGTATTTTAAAACAGTGAAAGCTACCGAGGAAAAAGAAACAGAGAGTGATAGACCCCCGCCGACTCAAACTAACGACGAAAACGGGAGTTTATCATCAAATCCAAGGATTCGTAGTGTATAATTATAAACAAACAACCTCCTGGTGCTTCCAAGTTGGGGGGTAGTTTGACCAAAACCAAAGGTATTGAAGAGGAGGATATGGATAATGTTACGGTCATCAGAGATCAAAGGATTTAGCAGCTGCCATTCTGATAATGTTAGGAGAATGGACTGACAGGAGTGACACTACGATCAGGTAAGACCATGTATTATGCAAGTACATAATGAAGTTGACCAAAGTTTCTCAGGTGCATTATATTTGTTATTAGTGTCTGTCTATCCTCTGAAACAAACCAACTCCAAGTGCGGCTGCATCAGTGATGAGTAAGTTTACTAAGTTAATATAAAGCAAACTTCATGTTCTGAACAAAACTCACACGTCTCTGTGCCAAACCTTCTATTCGTTATACTTTACACTATTGATAATCGTAGATGGTTGATGCTCAATTCCTCTGCTCTGCTCATTATTTGAAACAGCCAGTGGTGGGTAAAATAAAATGTATATTACTCCTACTTGGCAGTTGGCTGTGCCTCGGCCTGTGTTTTGCCTTGAGGTGATCAGGGCTACTCATCCCCAAGTCATTTAGAATAATAAAAAATGAATGTTAAAATAGTATTTTGATATTAAATCAGTAAAATTAGGCAAAATAACATAACCCTAACCTATAGGCATGTAACGATTCACTCAACTCACGATACGATTCGAATCACGATTCGAGGTTCACGATACGATTTGTCACGATTTTCTCACGATTTTTTTAGCACATTTATTAAAAACCTTGATTATTTATTTTACAAAAATCATGTATTTTTTAAAAACTATATTTTCTCTTTTCCTCTTTTTAATATATGAAATTAAATAAAGCCTTTTTATTCATGAGGTACATGCATTAACTGACACATTAAGACATATACTTTTTTATTTGTAAAATAATATTTATATATTTTATATATTTATTTATATTTTATTTAAATATATAAGTCTATAAATAATAAACCTAAATAAATAAATGGATTTTGAAACATCTATCCCAGATGAAATAAATTATAAAGAAAACCTCTTCAAATAAACAAACTAAGGCTTTGCCTTGGGATTTACAAGTTATTTTTTTTAATCTCTGCTACATTCTCAGCATTCTGTATAAAACAACACATTTATGTAATAAGGGAAACTGTTTTAAACTGCTCCAAATGAGATTAGATAAGAATTAATTGATTAGTAGTATCAATAAAATTCGCTATATATCTGAAAGACAGTGTTGAAAGGAGTTTGACGTTGTCAGCAGTCTGATACAATTGTTAAATTAGATTATTATTCATTGCACTCTACAGCCTAGCAACGTCGTCAGACGGGGGAGGGGGTAAACGGTATAGTTTGGGCTATTCATCAATCAAATAAACATGTTTACATGCGACGCACATTTCCCTCTTTATGCAGTGCGATCGCCTAGTTGTTTAGATTTCATAGCCTGAGAGGACGTGAACCCCACTCTGCCGTTCATAGCCTGCCGTTGAGTGAGTGAAGTAGAGACCAACGAGGCAGCTATGGTGGCCCTGAGGGGAAAAAACTAGTAGGCGGATAACAAGGGAGGGAGTCTTGACTCGATTGCGCCCTCTGCTGGTTGCATCGCGATGTCATATTTTATTGCATCGATTTAAATTGTCACCACTTTGAATCGATTTAAATCGATATACGATAAATCGTTACATGCCTACTAACCTAACCCTAAAACCAAAATAAAGTAACCAAAATCCAAGAAAGAACCCTCCCAAATCCGCCATATAACCAATTTTTTTACATTAGTATAAACCCATTTTGTTTGAATATTTTATTAGGTAGAAATTGTTTTTTGTGATAATAAATTGGTAAAATCAGGCAAAAATATGAATTAAATAACATAACCCTAACCTAACTCCTAATCCTAACCCTAAAACCAAAATAAAGAAACCAAAAACTGGAAAAAAAACGAACCCAATCCGCCCAGAACGCGAAAAAAACGGACCCAATCCGCCCAGAACCGCTTCGCGCGCATGCGCCATTTCGGCGGCCGCGGGGGGTCCCTCGCGCGCGAACCCCCCCCAGCCTCAAGACAGATTGACGCCCCTGACCCTCCCCACCTGCCTTCCTGCAAACATTGCCATTTATTTAGTTTGGAGCTGGAGGAACCATGGAGGATTTGAAACTCTGAGGTGGAGGGCAGGAACTTTGTGAACTCTGTGAACCCTGAACCATATAGAGATTGAAGATCTCACTCACAGTCACAAACACACACACACACACACACACACACACACACACACACACACACACACACACACACACACACACACACACACACACACGAAAAAATGCATCACATGCATGCACCTTGGCCAACTTCCTTCCTCTGACTTCAAGGAGTCATCTTGCCAATTGGACTCCTTGTTGGCAGAGTCCAGGCCAGGAAGAGTATCTACAGTACAGTGGCATCCTCTAGGATGCAGGCCTGATGACACACACGCACACGCACACACACACACACACACACACACACACACACACACACACACACTTCTACGGCATGGCTCTGTATAGCGTGTGTATGTGCATGCGTCGGTGCGTGCGTGCGTTGTTTACGCCAAGGTGCTGTGCTTGCGTTGTTCCAGCAAGCCTCAAAATCTAAGTAAAATCCTGTAGTACTGTATGTGATCATCTGTGATGCGTCATTATTGTCTCCACCAGGCCAAAGGCGTGGCCAAGAATATGTTTTGCCCCCTGTCCGTCCGTCCATCCGTGTGTCCGTCCGTCCGTCCATCGGTGAACAGCTAACCGTTGGCCCGATCAAAGCGAAACTGCACGCACACTCCCTGGATGCTGTCGCAGAACCTCTGCTCCACATTTTTCAGATCTGCCTTTTATAGAACCACCTGGAGGCAGATTTCTTTTTTATATTGCGCCTACAGAGTTTGTCCAAACATCACGCAAATTGGTACAAACATCACGCAAATTGGTACAAAGTATCTCTATAGTCATGTGATCAAGACAGACCTGTCCGAGTTTCAGTGTGCTATTTCCATCAAACGTTGCACACACATTCCCACTAGGCCAAGGAAGAAATGCCACCTTATATTTTTCAAATCAGCCTCATGGTGGTGCTATAACAGGCCAATTTGTGTTTTTACCTATAACTGGACCGATCGGGCGTGAAACTTTGCACACTCCCTAGAGATCAGGACAGATTGGTCTGATTTTTCATATTCCATCCGAGGGCCACGCTATGAGCTTGTAGATCTGCTATTTTTGAAAAATATTGAGAATTTGTGCAAATCTTTGAATACAAATTTTTTAAGCAAACATTTTTAATTCAAATCTTAGCTTCTGGGGGTCCCTGGAACTAAATATTTTGAGATGGGGGTTGGCTGCCAAATACATTATCATGCATTATTATGCACTAGGCAGAGGAAGAAATGCCACCCTTTTCACATTGGCCTATTATAGCACCACCAGGAGGCCACGATATCCTTGATTCTTCTTTATTCAACTTCTGCACTTTTTCTAGTTACGGGGCCAGAGCTCAGCTCTGGACCTGTTTTAATGTTGCCTGTATTCTTCTGTTTCTGCCACTTTTCGCAGTTCTGGGTGAACCGTGCTGTCGCTTTTTACGAAACTCTGCCATATGGTAGATGGTCATGAAAAACGATCAAGAAATAATTCTCACAATCTTTCGTCAAAAGGTGGCGCTATAGCACTCAATTGAAAATGCCAACTTTGAACAGGTACAACTCATGCCCTGTTTGACCTACAGCCATAAAACTTCAATACACACATGCGTCTACTCATGATGAACAACTTTTACCCTCTGACTTTTGACCTCTGACCTTTAGATCTCCCACCATTTTGAATTATATGAAAAGCAGCTAAAATCTATCTCCTCCTGGGATTTTTTTGTAATCTGCACGAAACGTTTTACACATGAACTTTGGACCTATGCCGACAAAATGGTGGGAGCGGATTTTTTCTAAGTGAAAAAATGAAGCTTTAATGAGCCAATGAATATTGCAGTTTTATGACAATTATTCATCTGCCCCTAACACAGACACGCAGACTCACATTTATTTGAAACTTTGCGGTAATGTAGAGGGTCATTCCAAATATCACTGAAACCAATCTTACTCCAATTGGTCAAAGGGGGGAGCTATAGCGATTTTTTTTAAATGCAAACTTTAAACAGGCAAAAGTCATGCCTCGTTTGGCCGACAGCCATTAAACCTGCTTACATATGTGCCTTGACTCATGAGGAACACATCTATCACGTTGACCAGTAAGCTCCGCCCTTAGATTGTCCGCAATTTTGAGCAGTTTGAAAAACACTTAAACCCAGGATTTTTCCGCTATTTGCGTGAAATGGTATCATCTGTCTGACCTCCGTTTTCGCTGGATCAGGTCTGTTGGTCCAATGGCTTCCCGCTTAAGTGAATGTTTCACAACATCAAGGTTGCCGGTTCAAGCCTCACTTAGTGGAGTCTTCATTTAAAGTGCATTGCAAACAACAAGACTGTATTAATGAATACATATGCAATTGATAAAGATAACATGAAATGCTTATCTGAGAAGGTATGTTTTTGCAATGTATGACATACTTCATTCTGAAAATAGCCGATCTACAATCTCAAAACTTTTCGGATAGCAACGTGTTTCTGAGCTTGTAGATCGGCTGGTTTCACTGGTTCACTTTTATCTTCAACAGACAACCTCAGCCTAGACAAAGCTATAGCACTATAGGTAGTGTTGCAGCCTGTCAATCCCAAGGTAGAGAGTTCGATTCCTGTTAATGGCAATAGGTTGAGACGTCCAATCAATCCATTCTGCTTCCATCTTTCTCTCTCTTCAATCTATTATGTTTCCATGTCTCTCTCTCTTCAATCTATTCCGTTTCCATGTCTCTCTCTCCGCCCTTAGATTGTCCGCAATTTTGAGCAGTTTGAAAAACACTTAAACCCAGGATTTTTTAGTTATTTGCGTGAAATGGTATCATCTGTCTGACCTCCGTTTTCGCTGGATCAGGTCTGTTGGTCCAATGGCTTCCCGCTTAAGTGAATGTTTCACAACATCAAGGTTGCCGGTTCAAGCCTCACTTAGTGGAGTCTTCATTTAAAGTGCATTGCAAACAACAAGACTGTATTAATGAATACATATGCAATTGATAAAGATAACATGAAATGCTTATCTGAGAAGGTATGTTTTTGCAATGTATGACATACTTCATTCTGAAAATAGCCGATCTACAATCTCAAAACTTTTCGGATAGCAACGTGTTTCTGAGCTTGTAGATCGGCTGGTTTCACTGGTTCACTTTTATCTTCAACAGACAACCTCAGCCTAGACAAAGCTATAGCACTATAGGTAGTGTTGCAGCCTGTCAATCCCAAGGTAGAGAGTTCGATTCCTGTTAATGGCAATAGGTTGAGACGTCCAATCAATCCATTCTGCTTCCATCTTTCTCTCTCTTCAATCTATTATGTTTCCATGTCTCTCTCTCTTCAATCTATTCCGTTTCCATGTCTCTCTCTCCGCCCTTAGATTGTCCGCAATTTTGAGCAGTTTGAAAAACACTTAAACCCAGGATTTTTTAGTTATTTGCGTGAAATGGTATCATCTGTCTGACCTCCGTTTTCACTGGATCAGGTCTGTTGGTCAAATGGCTTCCCGCTTAAGTGAATCTTTCACAACATCAAGGTTGCCGGTTCAAGCCTCACTTGGTGGAGTCTTCATTAAAGTGCATTGCAAACAACAAGACTGTATTAATGAATACATATGCAATTGATAAAGATAACATGAAATGCTTATCTGAGAAGGTATGTTTTTGCAATGTATGACATACTTCATTCTGAAAATAGCCGATCTACAATCTCAAAACTTTTCAGATAGCAACGTGTTTCTGAGCTTGTAGATCGGCTGCTTTCACTGGTTCACTTTTATCTTCAACAGACAACCTCAGCCTGGACAAAGCTATAGCACTATAGGTAGTGTTGTAGCCTGTCAATCCGAAGGTTGAGAGTTCGATTCCTGTTAATGGCAATAGGTTGAGATGTCCAATCAATCCATTCTGCTTCCATCTCTCTCTCTCTTCAATCTATTATGTTTCCATGTCTCTCCCTCTCTTCAATCTATTCTGTTTCCATGTCTCTCTCTCTCTCTCTTCAATCTATTCCGTTTCCATGTCTCTCTCTTCAATCTATTCCGTTTCTATGTCTCTCTCTCTCTCTCTCTCTCTTGAGGTGGGCGGCCATAGCTGAGTGGTTAGTGAGCCCGCCTAGGGAGCCAGATACGATTCCCCAGGTACGATTCCAGGCCAGGCCAGCAAATGCGTCGATGAAATGAAATTTGTCCCTGAGCAAGCCTCTTAACCCCTAATTGCTCACAGGCCCTCATTGGAAACAAGACCGCAAGGACTTTCATGAACGGACCTGTTAAAGGAATTTTCCTTATCTCTTCAATCTATTCCGTTTCCATCTCTCTCTCTCTCTCTCTCTCTCTCTCTGTGGGTGAGAGGTGGCATTGCAAAAAACATGACCTTAAGCTCAGTCTTCTATGTTTCTATGGCTTATTGTGCATATTACTTATAGTTTTGTCTCTCTTTTAATGTATGACATACTTCATTGTGAAAATAGCCGATCTACAATCTCACAACTTTTCAGATAGCAACGTTTTGTGAGCTTGTAGATCGGCTACTTTCACTAGTTTTCGTTCCGAGGAGACACAAAAATGCCTTTATTGGTAAATGGTTTGTGAACCAGTGATCTAGAGTAGTTCGAGACACAGAGGCCTGGTTCAAAATGGACGGAAATACTTATAAATATCAACAGACACTATCAGGGAGGCCATATATCTAGCTCAATGAGAAGAAAGGCAGTCTTGGAGTCCGTAGGTCGCTGGTTCGATCCCTGTCCACGACAATGTATTGAGGTGATCATGATTTGGCATTATTCGGATAACACATAGTGTTTCTTGAGGATAGGCTTAGGCATTGTTTTACTGAGGTTAGGGTTAGTGAAGGTTTAAAATGCTCATGTTAATTGCATGGTCTTCTTTCTCTCAAGTTCAGTCTTCTATGTTTCAATGGCTTATTGTGCATATTACTTATCATTAGGCATGTAACGATTCACTCAACTCACGATACGATTCGAATCACGATTCGAGGTTCACGATACGATTTTTCACGATTTTTAAGCACATTTATTTTCGAGACAAATTACTGAAAAACCTTGATTATTTCTCTTACAAAAATCATGTATTTTTTAACAACTGTATTTTCTCTCGTCCTCTTTTCAATATATGAAATTAAGCCTTTTTTATTATTCATGAGGTACATGCATTAACTGTAAGGTACACATTAAGACATATACTTTTTTATCTGTAAAATAATAACTTTAAATATATAAGTATTATGAAATAAATGAATTTTAAAACATATGTCCCAGATGAAATACATTATAAAGAAAACCTTCAAATAAACAAATTAAGGCTTAGCCTTTGTTCCAAGCTTGGGATTTACAAGTATATTTTTATCTATGCTATATTCTCAGCATTCTGTACACATTTATGTAATAAGGTTAACTGTTTTAAACTGCTCCAAATGAGATTAGATTAAAAATTAATTGATTAATATCAATGTAATTCGCTATATATCTGACAGACAGTGTTGAAAGGAGTTTGACGTTGTCAGCAGTCTGATACAATTGTTAAATTATTATTATTCATATAGATTATTATTCATTGTACTCTGCAGCGGCAGCCGCACCGAGGCGCTCCAGAATTAGCCGTTTTCATTAGAAGCCTATCAGTTGTATGTTTCCTAGAGTTTAAATCAGACAGGCTAACAACAGCTAACAATATTGTCAGATGGGGGAGGGGGTAAACGGTATAGTTTGGGCTTTTCATCAATCAAATAAACATGTTTACATGCGACGCACATTTCCCTCTTTATGCAGTGCGATCGCCTAGTTGTTTAGATTTCATAGCCTGAGAGGACGTGAACCCCACTCTCCGTTCATAGCCTGCCGTTGAGTGAGTGAAGAAGAGACCCACGGAGGCAGCTATGGTGGCCCTGAGGGGACAAAATAGTAGGCGGATAACAAGGAATGGAGTCTGACTCGATTGCGCCCTCTGCTGGTTGCATCGCGATGTCATATTTTATTGCATCGATTTAAATCGTCACCACTTTGAATCGATTTAAATCGATATACGATAAATCGTTACATGCCTACTTATCATTGCTTCTTTCTTTTTTCTCTCTTCATTCCCTGGCCCCGCTTATCGCTGCTTGCAGCTATATTTATTATTATTATTGAGTCCCATTGAGATTCAATATATATTTTACATGGGAGCCCTATTAGTAGCAGCAGTACAAAAAGTTGAAACTGACACAACATCGTGTGTGCATGTTTAAGATAATCCTATAAAATAATCCTATAAAATAAGATTTTCCTGTAGTGTTTGAGGCAACCAGATTTCCAAATGCTTTAAGATTTAAAAATTCATGTCTGGGACCAGCTTAAAGATACCTCTTTAAGCTGGTCCCAGACATGAATTTTAAAACCAGCTTAAAGAGGTAGCTGACCCAAATTTTTTTCTTCTTTCAATTGCTCACCCCATAAAATCATGGAGAATTTGTTTTTGTCGCATTCCTGATCCATTGACCAATATTCCAATATTTATAGTTATTTAAAGTAAATAGGAGGCCAATCTTAACAAGAGCAATATTATATTTAAATGATTTGCTTATAACCTGGACAGTAGCAGGCCTCTCAGTGATTACACTGAGTTGTTTTGGAGTTTATATATTTTTTTGGGCGGTGAAACCGCCCCTATAAGTGAGGTTTGGATAAAAATGTACAAATATCCTGCGCTGTGAAACCGCCCCTATAAGTGAGGTTTGGAAATTTGTACAATTATCCTGCACCGTGATTGGCCAATCACAATCTATTCAGGACTGTGATTGGCCAGTGTCACATGACACATGTGCATAGCCCTATATAAGAAACCATAACTTGAAAAAAAACATAAATTGGTTTTTTTCAAGTTATGGTTTCGTCCATCATAAAGAGTGTTTCAATAAATGTATTTATCTTTTGTACATGATTGGTTGACTCCATTCAGTATTGTGATTAGCTAGCAAGACACCGCCCACTTCACACAGGGTGTGATTTTTTTGTCTCTGCCAGGCCTTGCGAGAGAGTATGTTTTACCCCCTGTCTGTCCGTCCGCTTGTCTGTGTGTCCGTCCGTGTGTCCTGTCCGTCCGCGACCAGCTAATCTCCGGCACCGTTGGCCCGGTCGCTGCGAAACTGTGTACACACACCCCCTTGATGCCAATTCAGAACCTCTGGCCCAATTTTTTCACATGGGCCTGTTATAACGCCACCAGGAGGCCAATTTGTGCAAAACCCATGTTTTGATACAATACTCCTACAGATTGTATCCAAACATTGCGCAAATTGGTACACAGTATCTCTATAGTCATGTGATCAACACGGATCGGTCCGATTTTCCATATTCCATCCTGATTGGCTAAGGTTGGCTTCCAAAGTTTGCAGGATTGGTCCGTTTTGAACAAAATGCCGCGATTTCCGTGAAATTTCACACGCACATTCCCACTAGGCCGAGGAAGAAATTCCACCTGAAATGATTCAAATCAGCCTCATGGTGGCTCTATAACAGGCCGATTTAGGTTTTTAACTATAACTGCACCGATCGGCATGAAACTTTGCACGCACACTCCCTAGAGGCCAAGGAAAAACATCTGGCCTGCATTTTTCACATTTGCCTTTTATAGCGCCACCAGGAGGCTGACTTTTGGAAAACACATGTTTGCATATTACTCCTTCAGATTCTATCCAAAAAACAAAAAAGCAAATCAGTACACAGTGTCTTTATAGGCACCGTTGGCCCGGTCGCTGCGAAACTGTGCACACACACTCCCTGGATGCCAATTCAGAACCTCTGCCTCAAATTTTTCACATGGGCATGTTATAGCGCCACCTGGAGGCCGATTTGTGCAAAACCATTTTTTTTTTACATTACTTTTTTACATTACAGATTTTATCCAAACTTCATGCAAATCGGTACACAGTATCTCTATAGTCATGTGATCAACACGGATCTGTCCGATTTCCCATATTCCATCCTCATTGCCTAAGGTTCACTTCCAAAATTTGCAGGATTGGTCCGTTTTGAACAAAATGCCTCAAATCATGAACGCAGCTTGCGTTTTTTGTGAAATTTCACAAACACATTCCCACTAGGTCAAGGAAGAAATGCCACCCTTTTTCACATTGGCCTGTTATAGCGCCACCAGCAGGTCTAATTTAGCAAAACACATTTTTGGAACAAAATGCCTCAAATCATGAATGCAGTGTCCAATTGCCGTGAACGACCTAAGAATAAATGCCACCCTTTTCACATTGGCCTATTATAGCGCCACCAGGAGGCCACAATAACGTACCTGACCTGGCGGAGACCTGTGCTCCGAGGAGCACTTTTTCTAGTTGTTTCCTGAATTGTTTACAATTATTGGAATTGTTTCCAATAATTTCATGACAAATTATTGGCTTGACAAATAGTATGGCACTGGCGTAACAGGTTAAGTAAGGCCACTGTCACTTAATCCTTAACCGGCCCATAAAAAAGTGTCTCACCTAACGTTATTTCCATTCCTCCTCATCACTACTCATCACATTTCATTTCTCCATTACATTTCAACATAAATACATTCATTAACAGACTCTGCCCTGGATAATTGCACACACAGCTTCTCTCTTCTCTCACACAGCTGGTCCAAGTTTGTTGTCACAGCTTGCCTATCAAATCAAGCAGACACAAAGTAGCTAAAAGCCCAAATCTAGTGGGTTTAATGAATAGACTATAGTCAGGGCTGAGCACAGAACTAGCTGGGCCCCTAAAAAGGTGAAAAGTGACTGAGCCCTAGCGCCAAGGGGTAGTTAACCCAAAAAACTCTGATCCAAAATTCCAATATTTAATGAATTTAAGTAAATAGGAGGCCAAGGCAAAACTATATAAATTATTATAAAAATTATAAACTCCAAAACATTTCTCAGTGTAATCACTGGGAAGCCTACTGACCAGGTTATAAGCAAATAATTTAAATATAGTATTGCTCTTGTTAAGATTGGCCTCCTATTTACTTTAAATAATTATAAATATTCAATGGATCAGGAATGCGTCAAAAACGAATTCTCCATGATTGTATGGGGTGAGCAATTGATAGAAAAAAAAATGTGGCTGAACTACTCCTTTAAGCTGGCCCAGACAGGAGTTTTAAAAATTAATAAGTATTTGGAAATCTGGTTGCCTCACACACTACAGGAAGTCGATGTCGTGTCAGTTGCAACCTTTTTTTACTGCTGCTCCCCAGACAGGGCTCCCATGTAAAATATATATTTTATCTCAATGGGACTCAATACTACTACTAATAATAATAACTAGAAAAAGTGCTCCTCGGAGACCAGGTCAGGTAGGTTATTGTGGCCTCCTGGTGGCCCTATAATAGTGAAAATGTGAAAATGGTGCCATTTCTTCCTCGACCTTTCACGGCAATCGGACGCCGCATTCATGATTTGAGGCATTTTGTAAAAAAAATCGGCCTGCTGGTGCCGCTATAACAGCCAATGTGAAAAGGGTGGCATTTCTTCCTCGGCCTAGTGGGAATGTTTCACGGCATTTGCACACTGTGTTCATGATTTGAGGCATTTTGTTCAAAACGAACCACAAGTACTTTAGATGTCAATCTTAGCCAGTCAGGATGGAATATGAAAAATCAGACCGATCCGTCTTGATCACATGACTATAGAGATAATGTGTACCGATTTGCGTGATGTTTGGACAATATCTGTAGGCGCAATATAAAAAAAAATGTTTTGCAAAAGTCTGCCTGTGGCGCTATAAAAGGACCCACAAATAGTAGCAGAAGTGATGTCATGATGGACTACTTCAGGCAAGCTGTGTGTGTGTGTGTGTGTGTGTGTGTGTGTGTGTGTGTGTGTGTGTGTGTGTGTGCCTTTGCAATTATACATGGCAGAGTCTGTATTTATAGTGAAATGTAATGTGATGAGTACAAGGAATGGAAATAACGTTGGGTGAGACACTTTTTTTATTGGCCAGTCAAGGATTAAGTGACAGTGCCCCTACTTAACCTATTAAGCCAGTGCCATAATATTTGTTTTTCTCGCATTCCTAAGTCAATCATTTGTCATCAAAGTATTGGCTCACGAATGCGACATTTGAACTGTGACCCTGACTACAAAAACATAAAAAAAAGTAACTAAAGCTGTTATATTTAGTGAAGTGTCATGCTCAAAATGAGTGGAGTGGAAGTATGAAGTAGCATACAATGGAACTCAAAATTATACTCAAGTACAGTATTTGAGTATTTACTTATTTACTTCCCTCACTGAATATTAACATATTCCAAATAATGTATCTGAAAAGACAAGCTGTAATGACCAAATGAAGAAACCCAGCACCCACCACCCTGCCAATTGCCACTGACATGGACATAAACCACTATGTAAGCACTAACACACATTATCATGTGAGTGTTGGAAGTATAATTTTACAAGTTTATTAATAGATTTAATAGATAGATTGTTTTTATGGCTACAACAGGAATGAAAGAATGAAAGGCAAATCCTACTTTAACTTTTCT
This sequence comes from Gymnoscopelus braueri, assembly GCF_963280865.1. NCBI lineage: Eukaryota > Metazoa > Chordata > Actinopteri > Myctophiformes > Myctophidae > Gymnoscopelus > Gymnoscopelus braueri. The sequence continues at coordinate 44,881,068 of NC_137604.1, forward strand.
GCATAGCATGCAATGAACACGTAATATAAGGCATGCTGAGATGGTTGACATGGACCCATTGCAGAGGAGTTCAGAGTTCCATTTGGTGGTGAGAGAGACTGCATCTCTCCTTCATAGTCATATAAATGTTTTAGAGATGTTAGCTATTCATAGTCAGACTATTATTAGACACAGCTATTAATTTTTTAAATGACTCCTTACATAGTGCCGCATAGCTACAGACATGATCCGAGGTTACAGACACCGAATCATGAGTGGACAGAATAATTGATGTTATGTTGTACAGATTTAAATGATTGATTGTGTATTATTTTATTTTTATCTTAGTGATATGGTTAAGGCCAGATTGGAATTTCATTTTGTTCATTCATTTTTTATTAATTATGTTATTATTATTTAAATAATAGTTTTCATTGTATTGTTTTTCTCTCAAAACAAACTGGTCAGGTTACTACTTGACCTCACACCTAGAACTCACCTAACCCCTGCTCATTATAGGGTGGGATGGCTCAGGGTAGAGGACAGAGTACAGCAACTTGCAATGGGCCTGGTCTACAAGATACTCAAGACCACAGAGACACCCATGTACCTGTCAAACTACTTCAATAACGTTAAAGACGTTCAACCCAGATTCGGCACAAACATGGGGTTGAAATGTGGAATGCCCTACCAACAGACATCAAAAAGTGTGACTCTTTAGTTACCTTCCTTCAAAACCGCTATAAAAGAGCACCTGTCTGCAATTTGTAACTGGTCTTAGTAAAGTGTAAGCTTTATTGTGTTTATATTGTATATATATATTGTCTTTACATGTCTCGATGAATTTAATACACAGGACCCAGGCGTGCCTAACTTTGACATTGACTGCAGGAGCACAAAAACCTCCTACTACCTGCAAGTAGCAGTTAACCAAAATCTTTCTTTATCAATATATGCTATAATGATTATAACATTGGCACGGCGGCCTGCTAATTCTGTACAAATAAATCCTTCAAAAAGCATCGTGTTTATGTGTTTATGAGTGATACATCTGAGATGATACATCTGTTACAATTTCACTTTACACATTACAATTAACTGAAATTGTTATGTGCGGTTGTGGCTCATACAGTGGCTCATGCAGCATGTTCATCATGAGCAGGGCCGGTCTTAGCCGGCTGCAATAGGGTGGGCAAGGATCTAACTAGTATCATATCAGTTTATCTATCTATCCAGTATCGTCTGTCTATCTGTCTTTCTGTCTGTCTGTCTGTAGAGGGACACATATTGACAAATTCACAAAATTTGTCAAAATTCATACAGTTTGTCTTTTTCCTGTTATTCAAAATATACCAAAAATAGCATATCTACAAGCTCACAATGCATTGCAACGTGTTGTGAGCTTGTACTGTAGATTGGCTATTTTTGCTATTTACGACAAAGTATAACTCTTTTTGTTTAAAGTAACAATTGGAAACATCCATGGTGGGTTGTACTGTTGTTTCCATCAGGTGGTCTTGTTGTGATGGTGTGTCCGACTGTTCCTTAGGTGAGTGAGTGAGTGAGTGAGTGAGTGAGTGAGTGAGTGAGTGAGTGAGTGAGTGAGTGAGTGTAGGCAGGGTGAGAAAGTACAGCGCTGTGTCCTCCCCTGCATGGGGAGATGGGGAGGAAGTGACTGGCTGAGGTTATACAATAAAGCCCTGGGTTTTCCCCTACGCATGGTCACATAGTCACAGCCCCCAACCTTATGGTTAACAGTTGGTCTCACGCAAACCCAGTGGTGGAAAAAGTACTCACATTTCTTACTTAAGTAAAAGTATCAGTACTGCAATGTTGAAATGCTCTGTTACAAGTAAAAGTCTGGGTAATCAAAGTTTACTTGAGTAAAAGTACAAAAGTATTCGTATCGAAATATACTTAGATAGGAAAGTAAAAGCACTCATTATGCAGAATGTCCCATTTCACAAGTTTTAAATTGTATAAAAATCTTTTCAAAATTGCAGATCTACAAGCTCACAATGCGTCGCATCGCAACGTATTGTGAGCTTGTAGAGTTTAAATAGGGCTGAAGTGGTTAATGTATGTTTTGTAATAATAATCAAAATCTACAAAGTAACAAGTGACTAAAGTTTTCAAATAATTGTAGTGGAGTAAAAGTACAATATTTGCCTCTGAGATGTAGTGGAGTAGAAGTAAAAGTATATACAATTGGAAATATTCCAGTAGCCTATAGTAAAAATACCAAAAAGTGAGTAAATGTACTTAGTTACTTTACACCACTGTGCAAACCTTACTCAAGTATTCTGTTATGCTATAGCATGCTAGATTTAAAATACATTTTACATTTCATTTCATGTGTT